>NW_010203659.1:62850-67441 GCF_000695765.1 Mesitornis unicolor
GAGGCTTCTCCTGGGGCTCGTATCTGACATGGACATCTCCACGACTGCTTTTGGCACAGGCAGAAGCCAAGGCATTACAGCACTTGTAATGTTTCTAGAAGGAGCCAGGAGTGAATCTGAGTGTACCCTGCCAAGGTACCCCCTCAGCAGCTCTGAGAATGGACAGCAGAGAGCTTGGGAAGTAATGAGGAGCCCCAAGTGCACTCAGAAGAAAACAGCTTAAATAAAGGCACTTCTGCCAGTCCTGTGCACCTCCTCCCACTAGAGTTTCCTCAGACATGGGAATATGCCTGGCTTAACCCCCCCTGAAGTATTTCTTCCTGTTGCTATCTGTTAAAACATTTTCCATTCAGACCGTGCTGTAAGTCACCAAAGGCCCACTCCTGAAGTCAATAGGAAGAAAACTTGGGGCTTGAGTGAGAAGCAGCTGCAAGGTTCAAATGTTAAGGATTAATTTTTAATTTAGAGGCATTTTCATGGCCTATCTTTTGACTGTAACTTCCCTAATTTTACCTCAGCTCCAGAAATATCAAAGACCTTGAATATCTTCTGAAGTTCTTTCTGGATGTTGTGGCTTCAAACTCACTAAAATCAATCACATTATCCCCATCTACATCCAGCAGTTGAAAGGCAGGTCCCACATGCCAGTGGCTGAATTGCATTTCAAGATGGTTCTGTTTTGGGACAGAAAAGTTTTGAAATAGATGATAAGCATCCATTTCCTGCTTGGAAAGTATATGTGGAATACCAACTGGTGCTCACATCCAGAGGATAAAGGTGACCTCCCACTAGCTGTGGCCACAGGAAATACCAAAATCCTGGTGCTTCCTGCCATGCAGCCATGTGGGAGCATGTGGTGCTGCTGGCTGGGTTTGGGCTGTGCCAGGGAGAGCCACCTACAGCTGGCCAAGCTCCGAGGCTGCGTTGAGAGGTCCCTTCCCATCCCTCCATGTGCCAAAGGACTTGCAGGGCTCTATCCCGAATCCCATGGGCAGCAGCCCCGAGTGCTGGCCCTCAGCCGGGTCCAGAGTGGAGCTGCAGGTCACATCCAGCAGCAAGATTGAGCTCTGGGGCTTACTCTGACTTTACTACCCTCCCCTCCTTTTCCCCTCCCACCACCACAGCTGCTGTCCTCTCTGCTTTTCCCAGAATGGGCACCAGCCTCTCCCCAGCCCACACTGTGGGTGATGCTGGGGAGGCTGAAGAAGGGCATCAGCGCACCCTGCACCAGGTGAAAACAGGCGCTCTGCTCGCTTCCCCACAGGTAGCCACAGCTGAGGGCTTATTTTTTGGAGAACTCCTTGCTAAGATGGACAGCCTGAGCTGGGACGAGTGTTTAGATGGCTCCTACCTGGCAGCAGGTTCAAGAGTGGGTTTATCCCAGAGAAGCAAGGTTGGTATTAACAAGGGGACTGCTCATTTCCCTGCTTTCCTTTCCTATGCAGCAGCATCATAGCCACCTCCAGACCCAGGGACCTTCACCATCCCTTGAATGCTGTGAGTAAATATCAGCTTCAGTGAGCTGATTCGCTTGCCGTGGGCACTGGATGGTGCAGAGCTCCCTGCATCAACACCACGACCCCTAGGATATGCTTCTCATGAGATGGGAGGATGCACACCGCTGCGTAGAACCTATGAAAGCAAATCCTCCCGCTCATATTTTGGTCCACAGAGTCAAACAGCAGCACGAGCTGGTCCTTGCTCAGGTCAGCCACATAAAGGAGAAAGCAATAAAACTGCAGATCCGGAAAACAGTGAGCTCTCAGGCATCGTCTGCACAAAGCTGAGAGCAATAATTAGCAGGATTTATTTTATTTTAAATGCCCACTGCTCCCAGACAGGTTTCACAGGCAATTAAAACATAGAAGCAGACAAGAGATACTGTTCAGAATTAATAGAACAGTACTAATAAGATGGCCTGATTTATGAAAGGGCATATGAGATTTCTGCATAGAAGGCACTGTTAAATTACTCGTAATTTTCTGTCTTTCTTCTCTTCTACTCCACCTCTGAAGGAAAAAAGGACTTTTCCAGCAAACCAGAAACATGGGAATAGACTGAGGAACTGCAGGCGGGAGGTGGGGAAGCTGCAAACCAGTGGATGGGGGGTTGCAAATAGCCTCCTGTGGAGGACACTACTGGCAAGAAACCCACCTGCTTTCTCACACGGAGCACGATGGGTTTATGGAAAGGATTACATGATCAGGCCGCTGCAGTATGAAGGAATTAGCTTCAGTGAGCCAGAAATCCCCACTTGCCCTGTGCTCCTGGCATCTTGCTGGTACAGCTGTAAAGACCTCCTTTATCACAGACCTGGGCTTTTCCTGTGTTGATTACCTGCTCGTTGTGCCAGGACCTGGTTATCGCGTTTGCACAGCATGAGCAAACGTGACCTGGGGGCTTCACATCCTGCTGGGATGCAGAAGACGATAACACCACAAAATCAAACAAGTTTCCTAGGCTCTTGGACCTTTTTCTGTCTTGAAAACAGAAGGGAAGGAGGCAACGGAAGGGGGAAGGGGAAAGGAGTATCTTCAGTGCGAGCTGGAAATGCATCTCAGTGGCTCTGCATGGTCCCCTGAACTGTACACATTTCAGCAGCTGATGCGGGAGTAACCAGGCCACGTAACCTGCCGGAGCAGCCAGGGACGACATGGTGATACACACTGTCTTGAAAAGCTTTTTGGGGTATTGCGAAACACTTGTGTTAACCAAGCTGCTAGTTAATTAGTATTACAGGGTGCGGCATTTGTTGTAACATCTGAAGTGCAATATTTGTAACGTCTGTGATCTCTGGTTTTAAATCCTAAGTGATGAAGGATTCTGTGTATCTCTTTTCAAAACATTGTGCAGCCCCTATTTAATTTTCAAGCATTAATGCCAATCTTGTTTTTATAAGTACTTTCTGTCCAGGTAATTCTTTTGATGGACAACCAGGAGTTGGAAATACTCTGCCAGCGTCGCTGCATTTCTTACAGACAGCAAGCTGTGTACTTCAGCTAAAGGCAGATGCTGCAGAAAACACCCAGAGTTCAGCTTCATCTGGGTTGGCCATGGAAGATCAGAGATACAGAATTAGCACCATGGCGATGGCCCCTCACAGAAGGAAAATCCTGCCCTAGGATCAGACGCAACTTCCGTCTCACCACTTCAATGCTTTTTCCACATTTTCAAGACTTCCCCTCACAGATGTGAAGGCAAAGGCTTTCCTTCCGTTCGGCATTAAAGGCTAACATGTACTAAAAATCAAGTGACAGAAATTATTCTTACAATGCTCAAGAACATTACATCTGACTAAAATGTGCAAAAACACCACAGACTTAAGGTATTAGACTGTAATGCAAATCTCAACTTCAGACAAGTGGTACCCCAAAGTCTGTTGGTCCACACTGAGGAGCAGCTACCCAGTTCTATTCTGTTCTTACTCCAGACTTGCCAAATCCACACATCGTATCTGATCAGATCCAAACTCCGTGAAGTTAAGTGAGAAAAAAGTGCTCAATTATTTTCAGCTTCTTTCTGGTTCAGGGATATACCTGGGTTGCATTTTCAGCTGTTTTTTTCCTACAGCTCAGTGGGGAGAAGGGAAGAATTAGGAGAACACAAGAGTTTCTTCAAAAAAGGCAGCTGAAATTCTCATACAGCCACAGATTTCCAGGAACTGGAGTTTTAAATAGTATTTCAATCATCAGCATGAGGAAATTCCCAATAGAAATATGAGGGCTGATCATACCAGGATAAACCCTTTTTTTCTCTTAACAGCAAAGACAACCATCAGCCCCCACGTATAGGGTGTAGTATGTCAGGGAACTAATGAGAGATCACCAAGCCCAGATGTTCTCAAACAGAGATGCTGAGTTTCGCCTGCTTTACACATCAGGATGGAGCATGCAAATGCACCCCCTCCCATATGTCCACCCTCAGCTCAGTAATGAGACACATATACACAGCTGGTGTGAGTGGTGTTGGTATCATCGAGGTTTGCATGGACAACCATTTACCACTAAGCCCCTGTTAAAAACAGAGATACAATGAAGCGTGGCTGCACCGTCGGGTATTTCCCCTAGATGTCCCCATTTAATACTTGATTTCAAGTTGGTTTTCCAGAGAAGTTGAAGTTTTGCCAGGGAGAAGATGCGAACCTTCACACTTGACAACAGCTGGGTCACATCTTTTGTAAAACAAATTCATGGCGGGTGCCCGCAGTGCTGACACACTCGGACTCCTGCTACTGAGCGTTTTAAAAATATTTGCGTTCGGCTGTTTCCACACGAGATGAACTGGGGGAAGAAGGAAACGTCCCTCTGTTGCCAAGGCGGTTTAGGATTATGTTTTTACATGTGGAGATGCATCTCTGCTCGGTCTCCAGCAGCGCAGCCCATGAGGCGAAGCTCGGCCCGTGCCGATGCTGTTGGCTCCCCACACTCCGTGTCCAGGGCTGAGCCGGCGGGGATGTGACAGCGGCCACCGAGGAGTTTCAGACCTTCCCATCCACATCTTCCAGGCTGTCTGTATCCAGCATCATCCTCTGATGCTCCAGCCTCCTTCTTGCTGTGCTGGGCCAGGGGTGGCAGGGAGATGGGCGACTCCC
>NW_010203660.1:0-7620 GCF_000695765.1 Mesitornis unicolor
TCACAGCCCCACAGATTAGGAAAGCCCCAGCACTCCCAAAGCTGGCCTCCCTCTCCCTCTTCGTCCTTCTTTGCTGAATATGTGTGAGAGAAATTAATCTGTTCTCCTACCTCCTGACAATGGGACCTTTTGGTGATTTTTTTCCTCTGGAAACAGCATAATCCCATGTTTATGAAAAGCACGAAGCCAGGGCACTTAAACTGGATCGAGTGCCTGGGGCCGGCTCGGGAACCAGTGGAGGAGCGAGCGGCTTCTTTATCCTCTATTTTTTCATCCTTTGGAGCAGACTCAAGGTTGTACTTCTGTCTGAAGCAAATAAAGACAAATAGGATTTGGTGGATATGGAAAAGGGGGGAAAAAAACAAACCTCTGAACAAGCAAGAGATTTATGGTTGCTGTTTGCCAACGAAAACACAGTGGGAAGAGTCATCTGCTTGCAATGTAGATGGCTGGAAAACAAAACCTGGATTGATTGTCCCCCTCTAGAGTCAAGGGGGAACCATTGGCACCTGTGAGGATGAGTCATGGCTGAAGAGAGCATCTCAATGTGGTGGCCTGGATCTGTCTGGGGGTGCAGAGCTGCCCAGTGGCTCTGGAGGGAGATGGAGGTCACTGGGTGGCTTTGCACTGCACCTCTCCAGGTGCCACTCAACCCTGCTCTGATGGGGATCCCCTTGCTGGAGGCTGCTGCCCATCCCATCCCTGTTACCCCAGGGGTCTGTGAGCAATTGGGAGTCAGGCCTTTAAAAAAAAATCACAGCTTTTTTTAGAACTTATGCAATCTGAAAAGAGAAAACAGAAAGAATAACATAAAGGCTGCTTTCCCTCCCCTTTCCTAGCTGTTTGACTGATCAGGGATTTAAAATTCCAAGGTTTTCTCTGCAAGTAAAAACCCTAAAAATACACATATTTCTGTATAAGAATTGCCATTCTGACATTTCCTTCAACTCCAGCACTGTCTCTTTTAAGAAATACCAGAAACCACAAATTTTATGGGCGATGGAGACATCTTCCCTATGGCCTGAATGCGGGAAACCACACAGTAATGCTGGAGACCTTTACCAATTCCCAAATGGTTCATGAAGAATGAACCCTTGAAGGGATAACCCCCTCCTCCTCCACCCATCTCAACCAGGCGATAGAGGGGGATTAGCACAACCTGAGGACTAGATATGGTCCATTATGGGCAATTTCATCCTTCATGCGAAACTGAAGGGGCTCAGCCAAGGACCTGGAGCAAATGCAGGGAAGAGACGTGCCAGGCTGCCTTGTCCCATGAGGTCTGCTTGCTATTAAAGCACAGGAGAGCAGCTGAAGCACTGCAGACCATTAAATGCTACTTGTCAGTAACAGGCTTTTGAAACCGGCTGTTTTTATTTTTATATGTGCAACGAACACTGCTGAAAAAATAAAAGCAAAGAGGAAAAAAACCTGTTAGTGGGTTGCAGGATGGAAAAACATTAGGCTAACAAACACATCTTCCCTCCTACATCCCAATTGTGGAAAGCTCCTTAACAGATTTATCAGCTTCTTCATCACCTCGAGATAACGGAGTATCCAGATTCTGTGGCTGAAATGTCAATAATTGGTGCAGGGTGGTTTTTAGCTTACCTGGAAAAGCTTGCCTGGAGCAGGGCTGAAACTTGGATCCTTCATCCAAGTGTCCCACCTATGAGGCCTCAAAAATGGCCTAAATGGTGTCATGGCTTAGACCAGAAGCAGCCAAACACCATGCAGTGGCTTGCTCAGGCCTCACTGCACTGGTGGGGTTGGGGGGAGAATAGAAAAAGTAAAAGAACTCTTTGGTTGAGATAGAGATCATTTAATAATTAAAATAAACCAAACTGACATAATAATAATACTAATGAATTGTAATGAGAATAGGAAGAACAATAATAAAGCAATCAAAGTCATACTCAGCTCATGAACAGCAGTTGGTGGCCATGCACCAGCAAAAACGTGACGAAGAAGGGGTAAGGTACCATGTAAGCTAAAAGAGGTTGCCACCATCCAAAGAAGGAGGACGGGGTTGTCCCCAGCAAAGTCCCTGATTATAGTGAGTGTGACCTTTATGGGACAGGATACATTCTATTGGTCAGCTTGGATGACACCTGGATCATCTGTCCAAGAAAATCCCAGGCTTTTACTTCTCCCCCATCCTTTTGTGCAGAGAAAAGGGGGGGAAAAAAATCAAACAGAAGTAATTACAAACACAGGTGCAGGCAAAAGACTGAAAACCAGACCTTGAGTTAGTGTAAATACTGCTGGCAAGAACCAAAACATGGTGTGCTATCAACATTCCTCTTAGCATAAATCCAAAGTCACACCAGCTGCTATGAGGAACATAACTCTGTCCCAGCTAAAGATATAATACCGACTTGTTTTCACTAAAATCACTACATTCTCTCAAAGAAATCCACTTCACTCAATTTATTTGCAGCAGGTCCCTTCCTTGGGCTTTTCCAACACTGGCAGATGGATCATCTTTAAAGCAAGCAGCATTTTTAGTCCTAGAAGCGGGCTCTGCTGGGGGCACATGAAGTCACCAAATAGGGAGCACACCAGGCAGACTGAGTGAGTCAAAACAAACACTGGAACAGGTGAAAAACACATGCTTCCCTTGAAAATGTGTGGAAAAAAGCATTGAAAAATGCTCTTTTCACTCAGAAGTTCTCCTAGGAACTTGGGAGGCTCCTGATAACAAAAATAAACTGTTCTGGTTTAAAAGAGATCGAGAAAAGGTCACATTCGCTGGTTTTACATCACCCTTATTTTCTCCTCTTCTCTTCTGTGGTAGAAACAATGAATCTCAAAATGAAAACATGCGACCAAATAAGAGCTGTCTGCAGCTATGCTTGTTTTGAAGACTCTTCCCATTAAACATGCTACTGACATTTATTATTATTATTATCATTATCACCTCTGGGATGCTTGAGTGAGCAGCCAAATATCTGCAAGCCAGAGCCAGGGAGAGACACGGCAGTGGTGGGACACAAGAGGTTGTTTCAGTGGCTGGTTTCAATTCATATCAGCTCTTTAAAGCCAGGACAAGGTGTCCTGCTGTCCCATCAACCTGGTGGAGCAGGAGGGCATGGATTTGCTGTGGACTTCTTGTAAATCTTGCTTGCTTCCCAGCTTCCTACCAAAACCACCCAGGGAACCCAAAGCCTGGTCTGTACCGGCAACAAGAGTGGGAAGGAGGGGATGAGGATGGACAAGGAAAGGGGAGGTTCATTGCTGACAGAGTTAAACAGTCGAGACCTTCCCTCCACCTCCTCAGCAGACAGTAAATTACCCAAACCTTGATGGGGAAGAGGGTTGCCAACTTGAACAACAGACTAATTGCCGTGATAGAAGCCCAGTTACTACGGTTGGGGATTTGGGGTAATGGGAGCTGAGTCTGGGCTTGTATAAATGTTATGTCAAGTTAATGTATGAGTGAAGACCTGTGCTGTGCGGCTTTATGAGGTCCGTGATCCTGCTGATGGCCTGCCAACACCAACGGCACTGGGACCTCCGAAATGAGGGTTTGGGGGCCCCAAACCCCAGTGTGCCTTACAGTAATAATAAAACTCCCCGATGAAGACAAGAAAACGCGTACTCACTGCTTTGATCAATGTGAAAACCACGCACACATCTCAATGGCTCCTACACGGAGACCCGGTGGGGAGGGAAACTGCGGCAATTGCTGGCAGAGGAAAGGGGTTTGTTCCTTGGTAGGAAACAGCTACTGTGAAGAGGAGCAAAGTATTTCCTGCAGGAAGACAAAAAGAGGCAGATACCACTCAAGATAGACCCTGGCAAGACCTTGTGGTTCTTCCCCTTGGGTCCGGAGGTGACCCATGCCTCTCTTGATACCTGAGCTTTGCTGGAGAGGGCAAGATCTGTGATCCGAGATGCAGAAACAACAGGACATGGCAGAAGGATGAGAGAGATAGGAGCCCATCTGGGGTGCTCACCTGGGGCAGGAGCAGAGCTTGGCACGGCACTCCCATCCCCAGTCTGAAATGGTTCGAGAGTCTGCATCTTGTTAGCTCCTCCATGGACTAATAGAAACAGATCCATTTCTGTGTGTTTTAATTTCTAGAAAAAATATTTTTTCTTTTCCTTCTCCCTTTTTCTCTTTCCTGGAAAAATATTTCACTGTCATGATCCAGCCATCCCCATCCATGGTACCCCATGGAGGTGGTACCACCTCCCTGATGGGCTGAGCCCAGGGATGTGTTGTCTTCTTGGGTTATGAACTTGGTCCTTCTGGCAGCACCTGCATTGAAGGAGATGTAAGAACAGGGGGGCAGATGGTGGGGATGCACAAGCAGGTTTCAGCAAAGCCCCAGAAGAGGAGGGGAAAATGGGAGGTGAAAGGATGGGAGAAGGTTTGGGACGCAGTGAGGAAAAAGAGCAGAGGGACTTTGCAGAGGTTGCAGAGGAGCTTCCTACTCTTTGAGCTCATTTCTGGCTGCTTTGGTGTGAATCTCGGAGCAGCTCAGGCTCACAAATGATGAATCCCCCCTGCCCTCCTGGAGGGGAGGTCTCAGCCAGGCAAAACACTGAGATTTGGGGGTTTTTTCGGTAGGAAATTAAAATTTGGTAAAATGCAGACTTTCTCCAAATAGGGTTTGGTGTTGCCAGACTGTTCTTTTGGGGAAAAAAAAAGCTTAAAAATAAAACAAGAAAATAAAAAGAAGCCTGTTTGAAAATGTGGAATTACTTTGTTTAGACCTTTCTGGGAACAAAACATTTTGATGTCTCGATGTGAAGCAAGTCTCTGTTTTGAAATTTCCCCCGAGTTATTTTAAGAACACTAAAAAGTTAAAGAAACCCTGCCTGAGATTGAAAGAAAACATTTCATTTTTGGTAGAATTAATTTAAAAGAGTGGGTTTTTTTAGAATTGCTGCTGAACTGGAAAATTCATTATTTGGTCGTCTTGCCTTGTTGCCCCTGTGGGGAAACGCAGTTCAGGGACATGAAACAATTTATCCAGCAACTGTTAGAGCTGGGATCTGAACTCAAAATTCTGGTTAAATATACTAGCTATACACTTTTTTGATGTGCACATAAAGCATGGAGGTGAAGCATCACCATCCCACCCACACCAAGCTGTCCCACCAATTTTGGGAGGCAAATCAGACCCCTGAGGTCAAGCTGTGTCCTTTGCAATGCAGTGGGTTTCAGGGCTCCTTTCCCAATCTTTTATACAATAATAATAATAAAAAAGGAGATCCTGAAAATGTTTAAAACCTGTTAATCATTTCCATCCCGTTCGCTAACTCAGAATAATAATAATAATCATATATCATCATCTGATGGCCCCGGGGCATTTGCCTTGGCTTGTGAGATGGTGGGGATGTTCCAAAATTCACTGGAGCCAAGCATTTAGAGAGCATTTTCTTGAGCACCTCCAGCAGTTTTTATGGGAGCCCCATAAGGAGGTGACCACCCAGCACCCCACATCTGCCCTTTTCCACCCTATGCTTTGCAAAGGAAGTGGAGGAAGAGACAGATTTTCCTGGTAAAGTGAAACGGCAAATTACTTACGTGGTGAAGACAACGAGGTCAACGCTGCCTTGTTAACCTTGTCAAGACGATGAGAGCAGGAGAGCTACTGCAGGGGTCTGGAGGGGTTGGGGTGGGACCAGGGTCCTGCCACCATCGGCATCTTTCACAACTTGGATTTGGAGAGGTGAAGCCTGGGATGATGATGGGAAACCTTCCCCTTTGAGCTGCCCAGGTCTCTGCAGCCTCAGGACACGTAAAGCTGCTCTCATGAGATGAAAATGAGTGTGGGAGCATCCTGGACTTAGCCTTGGCACTGCTCAGATACATTTACCTGAAGAAAATAATGAAAATAATGATGCTCTTGGGAGAAGGAAGCCTCCGTTGTCCTCCATCAGGTCACTTTGTTGCTGTGTTAATGAATTATGATGGCTTCATCACTCATTTCAGTACCTGGAGTTGAGTTTGCTGGGAATCTTTGCCACTATTGCCTCCCTAACTCCCTCTAGGCAGGGTAACACACACACACAATATTCATTGCTAGCAAGGCTCTGCTTTCTCCCTCAAACATGGGAGCAAACCTTTTCACTGAGGTCCTTAGGGATGCTGGAGGGGGAAATTCAATTCTGCGCCCGCCGCGGGTGAATTATGAATGGTAGCAATTGGCCTGGCAGCCCCTATATGAGCTGGGGTGATATTAAAGTCAGCATATTTCACACATCAGTTTGGAATGTGCTGCAGACTCTTGGTTTTAATTGGAAATGCTGTGTGAATACTGCGGAGATGAAGGGTGTGTGTTTTGGCCCTTGGAAAGGTGCAGGGGAGAACCCAAGACCTCACGGGATGCCCACGGGATGGACTTTTCTACTCCAGCTACCCATAATGAAGTGGGTAGGAGCAACCTGTGAACAGCCTTCACTGGGTTCCTCTGCTGAGGAGTGGAGAGGGTCCGTTCACACCTCTTAAAATCCCATTTCTGGGCTGTTGCACCCTCTGCTTGTGATCATCAGCTCACGTTTTTGAGGTACCCTTGCAACCACGAGGGGAAGAAATGTGAAAAGTGGTGTGGTCTGCGGGCAACCAAGTTTTAAAGTGTGAAAGGCCTTGAATGATCTCCCTACAGAGTTACATGTTCTTAGCCCAGTCATGAGGTAGGGAAATAGGTGATAAACATATATGTCTGTGTGTATACATATACATACATCTATACACACACACGTATAAAATACTTTCACCCAAATGTATTTTCCTATATTTTAATATGTAATCTTTAATACATATTTTTATGTGTTTTCATCCATACCTCAACAGTAAGCACCAACTCTGAAAGAGTTTTAATCTAAGTGGAGGCAGGGAGTACTCTGAGCCATTTGGGTGGGTGCATTGAAGAAGTGGGAGAACCAATGGGCAGATCCCTCCAGGCATTGGGGAAGTTACTAAAACAAATGCAGCATAAATCCCCATCCCTTTGCCAGCTCCATCCCTCTTCTGCAACTCACCAAACCAGTCCCTTGGTGCTTGGTCCTCCAGTGGGGCAGATCCAGCCTTTCCCTGGTCCACGCATCCAACCAAGCGATGAGGGAGAAGAAGGGAGCCGGGGGACATCTCTGCTTTCCATGCACCACAGCATCCTAAACAAAACCATGCACCATGAGTAGGCAGGAGGTTTTCAAATAATGGTTTATGAGAACTATATGGATTAGCATCAAATGAGCTCTCCTAGCCAGGTGGGAAGGCAGAGCTCATAACCTTTTATTGCTGCTGCCCCAGCGTATTGTTCTCTGTTACTGCTGGGATCTGCTTTGCAGCAGGAAGCCATCGGGAATGCATTAAGCCCAGGCCAACCCCTCTGGAGCGCCTTCCAAGTGCCCAAGGCCAGGTTGGATGGGGTTTGGAGCAGCCTGTGCTGGTGGAGGTGTCCCTGCCCGTGGGGGTTGGACTGGGTGAGCTCCAAGGTCTCTTCCAACCCAGCCCAACCCCACCCATCCCATGCCAACCCATTCTATTATATATTATATACGAGATATGATATATTATATGATTCCCCTCTCTACCTGGCCATCCTGGGACGGAAGATGAACCTCTCCAGAGGTGGTAGTGTCACCTGAAGAGCTGCTGTTCCT
>NW_010203660.1:7651-14351 GCF_000695765.1 Mesitornis unicolor
TGATGCTCATGCCTTGCTGATGCTGTGATTCCAATGAGCTTCCTGTGATGATGACCAGGCTCTTCAAAACCACTTCAGGGTGCATCTCTGCTGCCTGGAGAAGGAGCCCAGGGAACCAGTTCACGTGGGGCCATCTGCCCTGTAAATATCTAAAACAATGTGAAACAACCTGGTTTTTGCTGCTCAGGAGCTTGTGTCATGAGAAACCTGAGTGGTCACAATGAGAGTTCCTATAAATGAGATGTTTTGACGTGAACCTACACACCCTGCCCGAGTCCCAGTGCATAAACCAAGATGCTCTTCTGTATCCGGGCCACTGTCTGCTTTTGGGTGCCTCTATCCCAGCTGTCACACCAAGGAAATACCAGCACCACTTGACCTGGTGGGGGGTTTACATGGGCCAGCATCTGTTCCCAGTGCTTTTCTGCAGCAACTTCTCCCATTTGCACCCTTTTACTCTGCTTCAAGCAGAGCAGATTTCCCTTCCCTGCCTTCGCCAAGGCCCTTGGAAGAGCAGCGCAGCTCTTTTTACAGCGCCGCAGCCTCTGCATCTATTTTTAAGGAAGAGAAGCCCAGCTGTAAGGGGAAACCAGAAGAGAAGGTGCCGAGCAGACTTCAGTCTCAAATTTATGCATAAAAGTCTCTCAGAAATTGGTTCCAGATAAGGGGTGACCTACTCGGTTTGACAGCTGCGCCTACAACAGCTGCCACCGCACCAGCCCCAAGTGCATCCAGATGTGCCACCCCCCCCGCACGCTGCAAAACTTTCCACCCTTATGGTGCTCCCCAGCGCCAGAAGAAGCCCAGGACCAGACGTGCTGACATGACGGATGGCTCGCTTCTTTGTGCCGGTCTCTGGAGAGGTGATATTTTTGGGTGTTGGGAATGTCTTGACAGTTCGGTTCTCAGCGTCGTGGTGCGAACGTCAGCTATCTGATCTCTCCAGCGTGAAACGGGCCAGGCTTTCACAAGACTTTCCCCATCTTTACCACTAATTGTGCTGAATGAGTGCTGTCAGTCCCCCTTGCTCCCTATGGCCTTGGTGCCTCTCCATCTCTCTGCTCCGGGTGAGATCTCTGAGGTCTGGAGTCCTGCATCTGGCACCTGGGAGAGCTTTGGGTTGGGTCAGAGCATCCAGCAGCTCCTGTGGAACAACATGAATGAACTCACCTGGTGGGCAACTACCACACAGCAGTGGAAATGAGCCTGCATTTGGGAGATAGCAGATATTTTTGTGGTTAAAAATAAAATAAACATGCCGTAAAAGTCAGGCCATCAAGTAGTAATTTCTAGAGATTTCTGCCATCCCAGAGATGCTGCCTATTTCCACTCCCATGCCATACTAAGCTGTCTTTTTCCTCGAAGTTTATTTCATTGAGAATTGTATGAATTAAATGTATTGGCCTCAGGGCCAGCCAACACCAAGTCATAGAATCACAGCATGGTTTAGGTTGGAAGGGACCTCAAACACCCCAAAAGTCCAACCCCCCCATGGGCAGGGACACCTCCACCAGCCCAGGCTGCTCCAAGCCCCGTCCAATCTGGCCTTGGGCACTGCCAGGGAGGGGGCACCCACAGCTTCTCTGGGCAAATCTCACTAGAGAAAGACCCTGTACAAGTCTGGAGATGGAGCCACTCTGCCCCAGATCGCAGAGTCAATGGCAAAGCATCTGCCACTAAAACTAAAACATTCTTCCAGACTTAGTATAGGCGATAGAAAAGTCTCCTGGTGCAATAGAGATCTGTACCACAAGGGAAAGATGAAATAATAATGAAAACCAAAGCAACAGATAGCAAAGATTAACCCTTGCACCTCTTGCATCATGATTTAGCAAGAACAACCAAGCATAATGAATTTAAGTTTGCCACCCCAAAACTCAGGTGAGCTACTTCCAAGCAGCTATTTATGAGTGAGTGGAGGAGCAGTGGTTATAGGGATGGCAGATATCAAAGTGAAGACTGCAGCTTGCAGCGAAGTAGTTTAGCCATCGAAGTCTTCGGCTTATAAATAGTGTTACTCCTGATGGATGGTCTCCAAGCCACTTCTGCCTGCAGTCTCATTGTTCATGTGGCAAACAAGATGTTCACCACCAGGTCTCGGCTGGTTCTGCTCATCTGACTGAGTATAACTCGGAAGAACCAGCTCCCTGTCCAGTCTGCTTGTGGTATCAGTATTGGCATGGGGCGCAGTGGGGCAGACCTTCTGCAATAGCTCCCTGTGATCCTTGACCATCTTTCGGAGCATCTGTCATTGCTCATGTGATGATGTTGCTGCCCATACCCCAACTTACAGTGTTGAAGATGGATCTGGCTGGTCAAGACAGGCTTGTATGCAAGTCAGGGGCAGTTTCCAGGCCAAGGATGTGACATATGGCTAAGGCTTTCCAGGCTCAGATATTCCCTGTTTTCTAAGTTCTATGGGTTTTATTAATTCAGTGTTTTGATGTATGGGTTACACGGTAAGGGAAGTTAGTCACCCTGACATAAGGAGAACACAAGTCCATTTTCGGGGGGGTTGTAATGTAGTTAGGTGGAACACATTGAAAAAATCAGAAATTTCATTGTGGACAAGATGTCCTAGGAGCGTTTTTTCAAGTGTTCCTGCCAACAAATTCGTCCATGTAAAGGGAATGCAAATTCGCCCTCAATAAGCGGATTTTATATCAATATGGGAATGCAAATTCAAATGTGCAAAAAGTCTCTAACCTACATTCCCCCAAGGGCTGATAGTTCCATAGCTGCTGGAGACAGCACAAGAAAAATGTCCCTTCAAACCTTTACCCTCCAAGACGAGATACTACCAGTTCTTCAGTTCGTGTTGTAAATATCTTTTTTTTTTGCCCTGGAAATGAGAACAAAAATCCAGCTGGCATTTGAAGTGTGTGGCTTGGTAGATATTGCCAGAGGAATGGGAAAAACGGCACACAGGGAGAAATCCTCCTCTGCTGAGAGAAGATAGATTTCACCAGCATGGGACAGCCAGGAACCGTGGGAGGAGATGTCCCAGACAAAGCTCCTGGGTGTGCTGATCAACTTACTGGGAGTCCCAGTAAAGCACAGTCCTCTTCCAGTGCTGAGCAGACCAGAACAATTTCAAATAGCTCTATCTGGTGTTGAAACAGGAGACTTTATGCCAACTGGAAGCAGTTGGGGTGCATCCACAGGCTTGCTTCAGCTCTTCAGGCTTTGGGGCAATCCCTCTCAGAGCTTCTGAACACAAGACCTCTCAACTGGTAGTATCTTCTTGTAGGTCATCTTTAAATTCAGTGCAAGGAATGCTTTGATCAAATCCCAATGGATAACACAGGGATTTCTTCTGGAAAGGACCCATGACCATCCTCTCTGCTGCACATTGGCCCTGTGTGGCTTCCCTACAAACTGGGCAGGCCCAGAGCTGGATCCTGAGGGTGCTTTGGGAGGAAAATTCACATCAACCTGATCTCAAGTCTGCTCAGGGTCATCATTTATGCCTGCCCTGATCTTACAGTCAGTCTGGGACACCAGCTTTCGTGTTAATGAAAGAGGAAATATAGGTAAGAGACATTCAGCTGGACCAACACATCCACACTTACCTTTGAGGTGCTTCAGTTCCCGGTGTCCAAACAAGAGGATCAGGTACTAAGGATTTTTTGAGAGCTTGACCCTAGTTCATAGACTGCCTTGGTTTTCTCATTTTCTAACAGCACAAGCAGACCTTCTGTTCCCAGCAGCACATCAACTGTGTTTCCATCCCACCTAGTGCTGTACCAGGTGCTCTCCTGCACTGGGCAGGTTCACTCCTGCCTTGCACTGCCCCACCATTCTTTGGTGTATTTCCAGACTTTGAATCGCAAAATAATTTGGTGGGAAAAGATCTTTGAGAACATAGATTCCACCCGTAACTTGTCCACTACTAAAACATATCCTAAAAAACTACTAAAACAGAATCATTTGGTGGGAAAAGACTTTTGAGATCATCAAGTCCAACCATAACCTGTCCACTACTAAACCATGTTCCTAAGCACCCCATCTCCCCATTTTTTACATCACTCCAGAGAAGGTGACTCCACCACTTACCTGAGCACCCCATTCCAATGCCTGATGACCCTTTCAGTGAAGAAATTTTTCCCAATATTCAATCTACACCCCACCCTGGTCCTCAGCCCCTCTCATCCTTCTTTTCCCACACAGGACACCCCAAACCACCTGAAGCCATGACTCCACAGGGGATCAACTATGATGTACTTAAGCCACACTGGCCTTGCTGGTTCAGAATTAAACTCCTGCTCAATTTGGCTGGGACCCAGGAAAACCCCTTGGCAGCCACCCAGAGCCTCTGCAAGAGCATCCCAAACCGAACCATGTGGAAACAAGCCTGGATAAATCATCCTGGTGGTTATCTGTAATGGGGGGAAGCACTTCAGGCTTCTGAGCACCTCCAGGGCTTGGTCCAGTTTGCTCTTGCTGCTGATTTTGAGTTAAAATAATGAAATTCAATAGTTCCTACAGAGACAGCCATAACCCCAGGGAAAACACCCTCATCCCCTCCAGGCTTTTTAATCTTCCCCTGTTTATCCCTCCCTGCCGAACGCTCATTAGCAGCATTGTTAGCAGCTGCTGGCAAAGGGCAGTTGTTTGTCAATTTGCAGCAGGGGTTGGTTTTAAAAAAGCAAGACCTGGTTTTAATTTAAAGCAAAGCCACGAAGCATCTGTGGCTCTGGGTACAGTAGGCAGTCGCTGGTGGAGAGGACTTAAGTTTCCAAACAGCCTCGTGGTGCAGTGAGTTTTGGAGGCCTGGTAGCAATTTTATCCCTTCCATCCCCCCAGAAAGAGAAAAGAATGTGCTCTCAGTGTAATGGAGATTTCATATGAAAGGCCAGATCCAGCCCAGACAACCTGTGGCCACTGCTATCTTTAAATGTGTGTGGAAATGGAGTTCTGAATTTTTTTAACCCCTCTCTCCTTTTCCTCCTTCCCTGAAGAGCCGTAGCTTGTGAAAAATCCCAGTTGGGTGCCATAGGAATCTGGCTCATTTCTGAGCCTGGGTGCCATTCCCTGCTGCTTCGTAAATACCTGTTACAAGGTAAATTATGGGGTGAACTTGCTCAAGAGGCACTTTAAGGCAATTCCCAGCTTTAGGCTGTTTCCCATGCACTGGCCATGACCTTCAGGAAGAAGAAAAAGGGATTAAAAAATTTAAAAAGGAGAAGAATACAGAGAAAAAACCTAGCTTCTTCCCTAAAAAAATGAGTGAAATATTAAATCATCACTGAGCCATCATAATGGATGATATTATTCTCATTAAAGTTTCCTGGAGGAGACTGAAGCACATATATTTAATAATTTGGGGATGGATGGGAGATCTACGTGTTCCTGTATTAATACTTCACCCTGTACTGTCCTTGCCTTAATAAAACCCCAACAAATTAAGTGGAAGTGCTGGAAATTAAAGTATTTCCTACCTCTTTCATTTGTGAATCAGCATTTCAGATGAACCCGCACCGCATCTTAGGACCCCGCTTTAGCAGCTGAGATGTGAAGCCCCAACCGTGGTCAATCCCCAACCCTCTACAGTGCTCGTGCACGTAAAATATGCTTGGAAATAGATTTTGCATCCCAAAATCACTTGGGGTGATAGACACAGAGGAGCACATAGCAGAGAGCCGTAGGTTGTGAGCAAAATGAGTCTCTCCTTAAACATCTCCAGTAGGAACCGTCTTGCACTGCTTAAGCAAAGCCACAAATCTGTGAGACGCGTTTAATGAGAAGGTATTTTTAGTGCAGCCCCGGTTGAGTATCGGCTGTTCGTGCTGGAGTTTGACTTTGGAAAACCAGAACCTCTTTCTATCTGTGCTTCTATCTGGAATTTGATTTTTTGGCTAAAAAAGCAGGCTTCTTGACAGTGTTTTAATGCTTACTTGACTCAAATCCAACTT
Organism: Mesitornis unicolor; assembly: GCF_000695765.1. NCBI lineage: Eukaryota > Metazoa > Chordata > Aves > Mesitornithiformes > Mesitornithidae > Mesitornis > Mesitornis unicolor. The sequence continues at coordinate 13,567 of NW_010203660.1, forward strand.
CACTTCATCTTGGCTTCCTCGGTAAGAGTTTTCCCCTCTCTCTGCTCTGTTTTATAGGATTTCCATGCCCTGACACGACCCCCATTAATTTCAGTGTAAAAACCGTTTGTCTGAAGACAAGAGCTCCTCTGGCTTTTTTCACCTTTTTTTCCTCCAAACCTCTGTTTCTGGGCTCATAATTTTTTACGAGTTAAGTGATTCCTAGTGACTAATTTGCAAGCCCCATTCATTATTTCCATGTTGGGGTTTTATTGCCAGGGAAGGTAAACAAATAACGTTTGTTGCCATACAGTCCACAGCCCTCCCCCTGTTTTATTCTTTACCTCCGAGCCTGGCTTCTGTTTGTCTCATGTCCCCTGGCCATGTGGAAGGGACGTTGACACCGAAATGTTTCCGGCGCTGGCGCTGTGTGCCTACGTGTGCTTGTGAAATGGAGGGGAAAAGGATTATTTTGGGGGCACATCTCCACATTTATGGGGTTCACTTACTTGCTGTGCACTGTGCCCTTGCTGCTGTGTGAGTGATGAGCCCGGGATGTGCTGAGTCACCAGGACCACCTCATCTCCAACCCATCACACATGATAACCAAGCCGGGTTGAAGACTCAAATTCCCTTCTTTTCCATCTCCTACTCTTTCTCCACTTTTCTCTTGGAATATCTTTTTTCCAGGCACTAAGGCTGTTCTCCTTTTGCACTAAAGTTGATTCTGGAAAGGTGTTTTCCATCACCCAAAATCAGGGATGTTCTGGTTTGTCCTTGGATATATATTCACATCTGGAATATTG
>NW_010203661.1:0-15564 GCF_000695765.1 Mesitornis unicolor
CTGCCTGGACCCCTTCCTGTGTAACCTCATCTAGGTGTTCCTGCTCCGGCAGGAGGATTGGACTAGATGATCTTTTGAGGTCCCTTCCAATCCCTAACGTTCTGTGATTCTGTGGTTCTGTGATTCCTTTCTTTATTTAGCTGCTTTACTAATCAGATTTTAACTACCTTGCCTCCCTTCCAGGACAATGTCTTCTGATAATTGTAATAGTGAATTTTGTGAGTAGCCTGGGAGTTGTTATAAATTGCTTATGGGCAGTAATAGTGAGGTTTGTGAGTGGTCTGCGGCCTGTGATTAATTGCCTGTGGGTTTTAATAGTGTATTTTGTGGCTGTTGTAGTTACAATAGTGCATTTTGTGAATGTCTTGTGGTTGTAATAGTGTAGCCTTGGTTTTAAAACTGCAATAGCGCATTTCTCCATTGTATCCATAGAATCTGGAATAGTGACATACTGGATCTGCACATGTTATTCAAAGGAATTGTTAGTTTTAACCCTGCAGTCGAGTCTCTTTCATCACAGCTGGATAGCAGTATGATAAAACTGGTTAAATGTTCTATTTTAACACATTGTGAAGACAAAGAGAGGAGAACTGTCACAGTCCAAACCATAGAGCAGCAGGCTAAGAAACTGAAGAGAAGGATTATGAGAGAACTTAATTAAAACTGAATCACAGTGAAACCTCTTAGGGTTTTTTTTAATTTTTTTTTTCTTATTTTATTATCAATGAACATAAAATATATCTAAATGCAGAAGCTGTTTTACATGTTAATTAAAAATAAATAGTTTGTTATCATAAGGAGTTTACCATCCCCTCAAAAAATATTATGAACAAAAATACACTAAAATTTGGAACTGAAACTTACTGAAGATTGATCATCATTGCAACTGTATGGTACACTCACAATTACTTAATTTTACTATGTTAATTTCAACAAAACAGAGTGTGTGAATCTATGCATATGCATATGCGCGTGCATATGTGTTTGCATATGTGTATGTGTATGTGTATGTAGATAAAAAGAGTACTCCATGTTAAAACAATGTCAGGAATAATTGAAATAGCTTGTAATGATGAGAACAGGATGTTTTGCATACGGTAGATGAAAAAAACAGAGCTAGAAAAAATAAATTAAATAGGAGTGTACTATTACTAGCAAATAACAGAGAACAGATTTGAAAGTAATGTAGATGATAAGAAATGGAGAGATGCCTGGAGCTTGAAATCCAGAAAACTAATAAACTGGAAATTGAAGTAATTTTGATAAAATACAATAGTAGAACGATTGTGAGTGATACATTGTTTTCATTTATTTTATTGTTTTGATGTTTTAAAATTATAATTGGATGGAATATCATATAATAAAGAGTAAGATGAATGGGTGCAGATAGAAAAAAAAAACACCAAAAAAGAAACAAACAAAATACAAATGAGGCAGATCTGAAATAAGTTATGTAATTCCAAGTAGGGAATATATTGCAAAGACATTGTTCATTGTTCAGGATAAACCTTAATAATTCATCTTGAATCAATCGGTTCAATGTCTGAATAGCAAACTGGACAAGTAATTTAAAATTCTATATCATTTAAATGTCTATATTTTTTATTACATTTTATACATTTATGCATTGTTTTTGTCTATTTCAGACTGACATGTAATTATCTTTCACTTCCTTTCATTTAAAGGATCAATTTGTTTCTTCTCTGTGTCCAGTAGAGAATATGTAATATCAACAATTATGAGGGAAAAATTATTATTCTATCTGTTGTTGTAAATAAATGGAAAAAGAGATCATTAAGGCAAAAAGGCAACACAGATTATAGCTTAAAAATATATTAGAAGACAGGTTTCTGAAATTCTTGAAATTACTGGGATGTCCTTACAATCTTTTTATCTTTGCAATTAGAAAAGGAAGGACTTCTAGCTCCAGAGTAAGGACTTAATGACATGAAATTTATTGGAGGATAAAGTAGTTTGAAGATAATGATTTATTAGGTTATAAACTCACAAGTATTTTTTACTAGTACTGTTAATTAATTAATCAATAACAACATTGCTACGGTGCACAAAGTACTGCAAATGGTAAATCAAAACACAGTTGGCTATGATTTGGAATACCAGAACATTTTCCCCATTTGCTTTCCTCCATCAATATTTCTTTTCACTTTGTAAATTGCACTATAGTGTTGCTCATTTAAACTTTATGAATTTGTTCTTTACTGGTTCACTGCTTTTAATTCAGCACTTGTGTTTTGGTATTTGAGCTCCTACTTCACTGTAGAAAATCAGTTCAGAAACATTCTGTTACAGCTGCTGTTAAGGTCTTAAACAATAACCGGGAAACAATTTTGAAGAGATAATTGAAATGACATATTGCTCAACTCATGCCAACATTATAAACATCTATTTAGCATATAGGCCCTGTTGCTAAGCTTCAAAAGATTTGTCTTTGCTTTCAAGGAGACCTCACTGACTTCTTCAACTGACTTCTTCATATATGAAACAATACAAGCTAATACTCATAAAAAGTGAAAATTTTAAAAAACCCCTATGGCTACAGAGAGTACTAACAATATGAAGATGAGATTCTTCAGGCATCATTTCCTCTTAATATAAGTGTGTTGTTACTTGGCAAAAAATAGTGTTGGTCTTTGAGACCTTTTGGTCTTTACTTATAACACTGCAATGCTGTTGAAATAAGGGCAAGTCATGGTGCAGTGCTAGTTCAACTCCAAGAGGAAACAGTTCAATTTCATGCCTGCCTGGCTGTACAGGTTAACATTCTGAACAGTGGTTCAAAGAATTCTTTAAAGTGCTACCAACATAGGTAAGTAGTAGACATACTACATGAGTTAGTAGACATACTAGGAAGCTCAACTCTTGTTTTGTAACTCAAGGTACTTTTGTTTTTACCCAGTTTAATCAAATAGACTGTATATTCTTTGATTAAAGCTACTTTTTCAGTTCTTTTCCTTGCAAATTTACTTCTGAATTATTTAATTTAGCTATAAATTATTTCTTGAAATATAATTAAGTAGTTCTGTCAACTTAATGGCTAGATCTCTTTTTAAGTACCGGAAATTTGCTGATACTTAAAGTGCATGACAGATATTGATGATATGCACATATCTATCACAGTCATAATAAAAATGCTCAGGCATGTTTTCAAACATCTTACCAAATTGCAGGTCAAGCTGTTAATTCCATGTCCTCACTGACAAAGGGTACAGTAACTAATTTCAAGAAGACCTCTTTAATTTTACTTCTTAAATCACATGCAGTGCTAGATAGTAGCTCTGAGCACAATGTTTTACTGTTGCAAAAATGGTGAGCTGCAATGCAGTTTAGGGCACGTCTTCCTGCAGAAGAACTAGCAGATCCAAATGCCAGCCTATATTGACATTAAACTGAGAGAAACACTAAATGGGAGCAGAGCTCATGCTGTGACACCAGGGTCAGGAACCAATCAGTTAGAAAAAAAGTTGTCAGAGAATTCATGAGCTTCTGTGAGATTGGAAAAAGTTCCCTGGATCAGGGAGAAACTGGAGAAGTTGTAAACTGAAATCTTGGAACAAAAGTGGTATGAAAACCCCAGGAGAGAAACATCTGGAGCTGAGAAAGGAAGGAAGATTTATTTATAAAGATAGGATTAATTAGATTCCCAATAATAAAATGTTTCTTTTAGGCTTTTTACTGTGAACATGCAAGGAAACACTGAAAGTCATAAAGGGCAGCCAGAATATTTTGTGTGATAGAAGAGTTTGGCAGAAATTATTTAATTTCAGCAAGTCAGGGTCTGTTCCAAAGTTGGATGAAGTGATACTTCCCATATACTCCAGAAGGTCTTAAACAAACAACACTTTACACAAGGTTACAGAGTGACCAAGAATTTCAATTTGCTAACTGTAAGATTAGCTTTACTATCCATGGCATAATATTTATTCTATTTCTGACTTTGATGTTAATTGTTATAGGATGCATCATATTTGAAAAATAATTTAGTTTGGTTAAAAATTTCTGCATTTAATTTGGGGACATAACCTGGAAAGCACAATTAACTATTATGGGAAAAATAACTTTCACATTAATGAATGTACATGTGTGAAAGATTTGGAACAACAAATATTACATCTATTTTAAAAATTGTACTTGCCAACTAGCAGCAATGGTACTACTTATAAGCTATGCTTAAATTGTGAGTAATTTGAATTGGTTCATTGTCTAAGCTTCTGGAGTTAGGCTATTTATGTGTCTGCCCCTTCTCACAGCTTTAGAGTTCATTGCAAGCACATTCTCAGAGACGTTTAATGTTATGACGCACACAGCTGTTAAGCAACATTCACATTACATTTCAGTATTACACTTGGGAACTTACTGGTATTCTCCTAAGAGTACCCTCAGGAACTAAACTTCTGTTTGTACATTAATCATAATCTTGTAATTCAGAATTTTATAAATTTTATATACAAGTCTTGATTGTCTCTAAAAATAATTTAGACACCACCATGTCAGGGGCTGACAGCACCATGATGCCATGGTTGATCATCAGTGTTATGCCTATCATCACCATACCACCCTCACTATGGTTTCTGAAGACAGAAGTGGAATGGGCAGCACTTATATGTCTATCATAATCATCATCTCCAGTTGTGACCTATAAAGTTGTTTAAGGAAAAAAGTAAGGATTAATGTTTTTTAACTATATTCCTGTCAACCAATATTTTACCATTGTGAGAATCAAGAAGACTTGAAAAAGAAATGAGGTGGGAGTCAGTCTGACATTCTCTAGATATTGATTATGGGGTGCATTGCTATTTCTGGAAGTGTTACATATAGGGATTTTTTAGAAAATGAGTTTTTCATAGAAAGAGATGATAACTGATTCTCCACTTCCTCTCTGTTCTTATAAGGCAGCATGATTTAACAGTTAGGCATTGAAATAGGACTTAGAAGTCTTGATTCTCACTTTGCCAATAGCATCTTGTGACATTAAGCATTTTACTTCCCCTTTGTTAATTTTATATATTAAATAAGATGAAGTTCATTAGTGTTTTCATAAAAAAATAGTAAAATATAGAGGCCTGATTTTAAGGTGTAATTTACATTTTTAAAACCCCCTTGTTTAAGTTTAAAGCACTGAAAGAGTTCTGTTAGTCTGTTGCCCCTGTACTTTGATTTACTTAAAAAATTGAAACATTGAGATAATTATGCAGTAATTCAACCATGTCTAGTGGATGGATAAACAGTTTAGATTTAGCTAAACCTAAAAAAGTTCTCATTGTTAAAATGACTTACTAACTCACCATTATAAACCAAATCCAGATGATTCTTATCTTTTTGTTACCACAAACATATTTTTTCTATAAGAATACATAGCACAGAATTGTCTGGGAATATTTTAATTATCATAAATATAAAGCTATTTTTATAGAAGAGGTACTTTAATCTGAATGTATATTTGGATAGAAGACAAGAATCTTCAAATTAACTGGCTTTTTTTAGAGAGAATGCTGATATTTTCCTTCTCCCCTCCCAATAACAAACTTTAGCAAAGTTTACAGAATGTGCAAGAAGATGGAGAGAAAAGCACAGACTGTCTTCTAACATGATCTCTAAGTACAAGTTCAAGCTTCCAGTCCATTTACATTATTTGTGATAAATTCTTTGAAATTTACCTTAAATTAACCCTGCAAAAATTACTCAAGGTGTATCAAAATACATTGTATGATGATCACATAAAATAGAAGGATTTCAGACAGAAACAAAATATTTCTATAGGAAATATACTTTCTGGGTTGTATTGACATTACTTCAAATCTAAAACTTTCACACTGTGGACTTAGAGCAGTTGCTATAAAACCTTGAATTTCAGTCTGCAAACACTTAAGCAGTGTAAAATTTCATGCATTTGGAAGTTACTAAATAAGAACCATACTTAGATGTTCACTGAAGCCAATGGAAAGCAATTTCAAATTCCAGTTGGCTTTGGATCAGGCCATACATGAAAATATGAATTAAAGGAATCTGTAGGTTTGTATATACATATAAGTTTGGGGTTTGTCCAGGCGTTCTACACATAGTACATGGTTGTTTTGTCTTCAGTCTTATAAGGAAGTATGTAATAAAACCTCATGAAAAATTTTCAGATAGTTTAATATTTACTTTTAACATATAACATTAGAAGGACACATAAATCACAGAGAAAAAAATGTTTTCTGACTGATAAGTATTGTTTTCCATCTTTTAATGATATGTAATATACTATTTCCTAATATAACTCTTTTGTTTCTATCCAATTACAGCAGCATGACCAGTGGCATTGTTTTTGGCAACAAAGATAATGGGAGAAAGATTATCTGAAATAAGAATTCGAATTTAAATTTGTCATTCTCTCATGGATTCTTAGTGATGCTACCCTACCTAGTTAGATGGTCCTGCTTAATGGATAAGCACTATTATAGTTTTATTCACTGTAGTAAAACTACTAATAAAGTACACATATTTAATAAAAGGAGATAGTTCTAGGGCAGCCAGCAGGTATTGCAGACTGGAAGATTAATGACATCTCAGGGGTGATAGAACTGAGATGAAGATCTCATTTCTCTCTCTAAACTTCTGAGTGGAAGTATTAAGACAATCTTTTACCTGCCTTTGTCTTCCATGAACTATGAGGAATTTGGGAAAAGGGCCAAAGAGGACACAGGTGACATAACACTAAGTGCTGTAATGACTAACATTTAGGAACTTAGGTTCCAGACCCCAGGGCCATGCACCTGCTCTTCCTGCACACATAGATCCCAAACAACTCATGTGCACAGTGTGATAAGTTACTTGGTGTTACCTATACAGGAAATGTTTGGGGAGAACAATAGAAGAACAACATAATCTGCACCTTTAGCAGATACTCATAAATACCACTGTGAATCAGACTTATCCTGAAGGTATCCTTTGATGTCCTTTCTTTCACAAACATAGAAAAAAAATGTATCTCCATCTGTGTGATTCTGCTTCCTTATTAAACTGTAATTAGGAGATAAAGCACTTGCCCAAATTAATTTTCCTCTCAGCAGCAAGATACACCTGCCCAGAATAAAATAAAAATCAGCTATAGGCAGTCATAGCAGTTTCTATTCTTATTTTGCAGTTGTCTATTCCTCCTTTTTTTTGTGTGTGCAGAAAATGTGAGGCTTTACTAGATCAATTGGTAGCATGATTATACAGGAAAAAGGTTTTTTGCATTTGCTAAGAGCTGTAGTTTGCATTCAGTGAAGAATATTTCTGTGCATTAACATTAAATATGTATTGCCAAAAACATACAAATAGTTCTTAGCATGGTGATCAAAACCTATCACATTCTACCATATTCTAAGTGCCCTAACTATGAAATACGAATTTTAGACATTAACAGACTTAATTCCTCTCTATTCGTAGCCCTGTATCTAAGCAAATATGATATTGACATTGTTACTGAAAAGCTTAAGGCTTTATCTCAAATCTCCGTATCAGTAATTTTACAGGACTACTGCATCTGTGCTTGTCTTGGTCTTTCTGGAGCTTTTTTATCTGACTTAGCTGTAACAGCAATTGTCAAATATCCAGGTGATTATTACTTTGTTTATATTTAGCTTGCATTTACACAACAGCATGATATAGCACCTGTTTATGATACATGTCTATAACTAGTAAATGCTAAAACCAAATTAGTATGTGAACTGTAACCCTAGAATAAAACACAGCTGTATTGGGTTTTCTGTGAGGAGTTTTGGGTTTTTTTGTTAGCGGGGGAGGGATATGGATATATCCCTTTAAGAAGCTACTAGAATCTCCCGCAGCTCCAAATGTCTGACCCACCTCTGACCAGGGCCAAGCCAATCAGCACCTCTGTGAATTCATGTATTTAATAAGGGTGCATTGCACAGCTTGTCCAGGCTCCAGTCCCCAGCTGCAGCTCTGTTGCAGCTCCAGGCCTAGAGAGAGAACTGTGAACACTTCAAGTACCAGCAGAAGAGACCTGTAGTAAAGAAAGGAGTGGAAAGTGAAGTGAACAACTGTGCAGAAAATGGAGAGGGAGGAGGAGGTGTGCAGAGCTGAGGTTCTCCCTGCATTCTGTGGTGAGAGTGCAGGTTGACCTGCCTGCAGCCTGAGGAGTCTCAGCGGTGAAGCAGAGACCACATGAGAAAGTGGATGCTTCTGAAGAGGTGGTGACTCCATGAGCAATGTGTGCTGAAGCAGTCCACGTGTGAGGGAACAGCAGCCATGAGCAGACTCACATTGGACTTTTGCAGAGGACTTTTCTTCTGTGGGAAGGGTGTCATATAGAAGCAGAGGAAGAGGACGAGGTGTCCCCCCTACCCCTGAAGAGGAAGGAGACTACATGGGATGAGCTGACTGCACCCCCATTCCCATCCACCTGCACTGCTGGGCAAAGGCGAGGAGGTAAAGAAACCGGGAACAAAGCTGAGCTCAGGAAGAAAGGAGAGATGGGGGAAGATACCGGACTTTTAAGATCTGGTTGTATTTTCTCACTGTTCCACTCTGATGCTACTAGTAACAAAATTAAGTTGTTTTGTTGGGCTTTTTTTCTCCCCAAGACGAGTCTGTTTTTTGCATGTGACCATAAGCGGTGAGTGAAAAAACCCTCCCAGACCTTATTTTGTTTAATCCTCTTTTGTGGGCGTCATGGTGCTCAGTTGCTCACTGAGCTTAAATCATGACAACACTGTAGAGAAGTGAAGGTATGATAATGGAGACCTTGAAAGTGTGTGAATGGGATGATCACAGACACTCTGGGGCTGCGAACAACTCACCAATAATCCATTATTCATTTAAGGAATATATCCTAGGAGTAGGGCAAAACTGGTTATAAGGGTTATAAATATAAATGCTGTGCGAAAATGAAGACTAGTGAAGAAAGTTTAGAAAATTTTAGAAAATACATAATATTAGACCCTAGTATGAGAAGGAATAAACATTCCTATGAAAATCATACTTCCTCCTGTGGAGGACTTGAGATTCTGATGATCTTCTGAAACCCATATTCCCTACCTCCTTCTTAGTGAAGATTGATGCCTTTGACCCTTATACCCAGAGGGGCATGGAAGTGTGAGCCTAACATTGGATAAAAGGTGGGGATGTGAGGATTTTAAGAAAGAGTACATGTGTATATGTGTCAATGTGTTTGTGTACTAATTTAAACCTTATAGTAAGTGAAGTTTCATTTCATCCTTCAAAGTAACTAGATAATTTAGACTCTAAAGCTTAATACCATTACAAATACACTGACGATAAGTGTTCAGCCAGACTCTTAAGACTTCAATGAAACCAATAATGATTTTTTGCTTTGCACAAAATGCATATTTCTTCAAGACCAGTTAACTTACACTGATGTTAATGCAACACATCTGTCTTACTGCCTCTCCTCATCTATCACAGAATTACAGAATGTTATGAGTTGGAAGGGACCGCAAAAGATCACTAGTCCAACCCCCCTGCCGAGCAGGATCACCTAGAGTGGGTCACACAGGAATGTGTTCAGGCAGGTTTTGAATGTCCCCAGAGAAGGAGACTTCACAGCCTCTCTGGGCAGTCTGTTCCAGTGTTCTGTCACCTTCAAATTGAAAAAGTTTTTCCTTATGTTCACACCTATTCTCCAGCTTGCACCCATTGCCCCATGTCCTATTATTGGACATCACTGAGAAGAGCCTGGCTCTGCTCCCCTGACACTCGCCCTTTACATATTTATAAACATCATCCCTCAGTCTCCTCCAAGCTAAAGAGACCCAGCTCCCTCAACCGCTCCTCATAAGGGAGATGGTACACTCCCTTTATCTTTGTCACGCTATGCTGGACTCCTTCAAGCAGTGCCTTGTCCTTCTTGAACTGAGGTGCCCAGAACTGGACAATTACTACCTCAGTTTTCAATCATAAAGATAAAGTAAAGACCCTGTTTTGTGTCACTTCAGTCACAATAACCCAATGCAGTGCCACAGGCTTGGGGATGAGTGGATGGAAAGCTGCCATGCAGAAAAGGACCTGGGGGTGCTGGTGAACAGCAGGATGATCATGAGCCAGCAATGTGCCTTTGCAGCCAAGAAGTTCAATGGCATCCTGGAGTGTATTAGAAGGCGTGTGGTGAGTAGGTCGAGAGAGGTTCTCCTCCCCCTCTACTCTGCCCTGGTGAGACCACATTTGCAATATTGTGTTCAGTTCTGGGCCCCTCAGTTCAAGAAGGACAGGGAATTGCTTGAAAGAGCCCAGCGCAGAGCCACAAAGATGATTAAGGGAGTGGAGCATCTCCCTTATGAGGAGCAGTTGAGGGAGCTGGGTCTCTTTAGCTTGGAGAAGAGGAGACTGAGGGGTGACCACATTAATGTTTATAAATTTGTAAAGGGCAAGTGTCAAGAGGAAGGAACCAGGTTCTTCTTTCTGATGTCAAATGATAGGGCAAAGGGCAGTGGGAGCAAGGTGAAGCATAGGAGGTTCAACCTGAAGAGAAGGAAAAACTTTTTTACTGTAAGGGTGACAGAGCACTGGAACAGGCTGCTCACAGAGGTTGATATTTAAATATGATTACTCAAGGGGCATTTGACAGAGCTGATGATAAAATAGATCTGTTACATCCAGAATATTTCTTAAGGGATTACTATTGGAAGTGACCCTACTTTTTCTTACCAAATATATATCTTATTTTAATAGCTTCTATTTCTTATTTAGAAGGTAGAACTTATTGCAATAATGTGACAAAACAAACCACTCCAAAAATACAAATAATATCAGCTTCTCTCCTAGACTGAAATTAAATTTTTCAGAGATGAGCGATGGTTTCATTTGTTTGTTTCTTTATTGTTTTTGTTGTTGTTGTTGTTTTGGTTTGGTTTTTGTTTGGTTATTTTGTTTTGTTTTGGTTTTTGTTTTTTTTTTAAATAAAAGTGGTTTAAGTAACTTAAATTTTTAACTTAGGAAGAGAGTGAAATAAAAATGTGAGAAAGGAATATGAATATATTTTTTCCAGCTGTTAGTACAGTATTTTATTTGCTTGTGTGCAGGTTAGTATACTCTGGATGAATACTGCCCTATAAACATGTAGATTTATTTCATACAAAAGCAGCTGAAATGGGCTTGAGATGAGGTCAGAACTAGGAGATCATATATGGTAGGCAGACACATGGTCGAAGGGAGAAATTCCTTGATAATTTTAATCTATCTAACTGCTCCTTTCAGCCTGCTTCTGTGTGCATATAACCTCATTTCAAAACTAACAATGAAATGAATCTAGTAGCTGCCATTAGACTTTTTTTTCTTTTAATACCTAGCAGTTTCTCATAGAGAAAACAGTGGAATAATGAAAAGAAAAATATGCTAGGACCCCACTATGTTCTACTAGCATTGGTGGGGAAAGAAGTAACTACATATGTATCCTATACAAGTTATACAAACTTTGTACTGGGTTCCAGGAAGCAGATTGTTCTCCTATTTGTACACTTGTAAATGAGACCTATTAGTTATGAGAAGAGGATCATCACTGGCGTAGTGCTGTTAACACTAGAACTGTGCTAATGACTCATGGACATTAGATTTTTATTTTGTGTGAAAAGTAACACAAAGGGAATAAATCAAATTAATTGCTTATGTGGAAGGAAATATATTTTATAAAATAAATCAGATTGCACTTAAAGTGAGCTATCATGAGTATGGGTCTGTCACTGCCATGACACCAAATAGCAAGCTTATAATCTGTCACTGGAAACCTGTTTAAAAAAAAATAAATACGAAAAATAATCAGAATGTTTGAGTATAAAATGACCTTATTCATGGCCCTGAGATCCATGAATTAAAGTGACAGTAAATGGAAGTCTTCTAAAAGACAGGACATGATTTATGGTGGTGTCAAATAGATTTGAACAACTTCACATAAGTGGCCATTTTCAAGTTAAGCTGAGTTTTGACTTTCCTAAATCCATGCCTGCATGTCCAGGCAATGATACCGTGTTCCTCAAAGGATCCCACCTGCCACACATTTCATTTTTGAGCTCAGTGAAGACTTTCCTGCTCAGGTAAGTTGGCCTCCAGCTATATCTGATTATTTTGTTCTGCAATAGGATGGACAGCCCTGTCCCTTGGAGAGGCTATCCCTGACAAGAGACCAGTTGTCCCAAGTTATTCTGTCCTTCAGGGCAGACTCACATGACAGCCTGCCTACCCTGAACAAATTGAAGTCTGCCTTCCTGAAACCCAGAGTCTGCTGTTGAGAATTATCAGAGAAGACTTTTGTCTTTTTGTTTCTGAATCTCAGTTGTGCCAATTAATTCTTATTTTTAATTCTCAAAAACAAAGGAAGATTATAATTTGGAATTGCATTGCAATTACAGCTTTAATTTTATATGGTTTACAGTATATATTATACCTCATCTTGGTATTAAAGTAATTGATCTTCACAAAAAATAATCAGAAAAACAATTCAAAAGTATTTAGAGGAATAGGCAAAAAGTCACTTGTGTACAGAACTTGGAAAAGGAACCAGGATGTCATCAATCTATTTATAGTTACAGCAGTAAAAGTTTAGGGGTGATGAGTGATGAGATAAATCAACAAAAAAGATTAAAGGATTATAAATAATGGTAAGATTTCACAGGAAACTACCCATACATATTATATTCAGAAAATCAAACCCCATGTTGTTCATCTAGATCAGATTTTATCAGTATCAAACGTTCATTTTTATCCCTAGTGTCATCAAAATACACATTATAGGTGCACTTCTTTCTCATCAATTGTTTTTTTCTCTGGTAAGACTTTTCAAGTACAATTGTAATTTCATGCATTTCAGCTGTAGTTTTATAACTTGTCAGAAGTCTTTTGAACTTCCTAAGCATATGCAAGTCCTGAGTTAAAATGTTGTAAGATGACAGTACTACACATTCACGTTCTGTACTTCTCTGAGTGAATGGCAAGCAACCTCAGTATGCCTACATGGAGAGAGTATGTGTTTGGGCTCCTGCATGAGGAAAAAATCTTGAATTGTATTAGATGGAAATATTAGTCCCAAGAATCGAACTTGAAAGAAGTATAGAACTTGATGGTGATGATGATGATTATAAATATATATGTGTGTGTATAAAATTTAAATTTCAGTAGAAATATTAAGCTGCAGTTATTTGAGGTCTATTTTGCCTCCAGGTAATGGAGGAAGATAAGTCTGCAAGGACAGAAAACTGCACTCTTTGTAAATATGCACAGAAAAACGTAAACATTTTCATATTTTGCTTCATAAATTCAGCTGAACATAGATTGATTTACAATATACTTGTACATATGGGTAGACGACAGTGACACTGTAAAGCTTTTTACAGATTTTTTTCCCTATTAAAGCATTTCCTTCTCTGTTTAAAACCTTTCTTAAAAAACTAACACAGCAGAATAAAAGCAACATGCATACTTTATCCCTAAGCCTTCTGTCTACTATGGAGTATCATGGAGAACAGGAGAATGTGTTACAATATCACTCATTTCCTTTTGCATTCTCATTGCCTTTTACTTATTTTGTTCTTTTTTTGTATTGTCTACCTAGATGGTAGGATCCTCACAATTTTAGTATTATCTCTGTACAATGCTCTAAGGCTGGAACTGAAATTTCTGTATAATGACAAAGAAGTTGTGACATGACTATTAATAAACTGTCTCAATTAATAAAATGGCCTTGAGTTCTTCATCTCTTCCTTTTTTTCTGAGCTTTTTGTTTCTCCTAATAAGCCTATTTATGAAATATTATTTTTAAATGTTGCACTTTTATATCTTTTTATCAACAATGGCTTTCCAACAGATTTTTTTAAAAAATAGTTTTCTTGTTGAGATTTTGGAACACTAAAATAACAGTATCTATCACAAATTTCTTTGCTAGCCTACAGCATCTGAACAAGTAACAGATGATACTCATAGCCTTACCTTACAGCTACTCTTGTCTCTTTTTTGCTCACCCACCAACAGAAATAATTCAGCTGGAATAATCCAAATTCTGACTTCATACTTACGCTGGCAAAGCTGCTTGCAAAGTCATCACAGTCACTGCCTGCTACTGTGCTTTATTGTGCATCGTGGAGTGGTTCCCAAGTAATTGAATTGAATTCCTTTCAGATGAAGTTGAAAAATGTTATTCAGGACCTCACCAAAATTCCAAATATGCATGCAGTTCATAACACCAGAGTCAAATTAGTTTGAAGAAAAAAATAATTTTTAAAATATATAAAATGTGGACTCAGAACTAGCTGTTGTGCTCTAGAAATATGCTGTTGGTCCTCACCGTATGCTAGTGTAGACATCACCTTAATGTCACAAATCAGGGAATTCCATATTGGAATGAAATCTGAGAGTAGTTTTATAGGAGCTAGGTAGATGCATCCTCCCTACTATTATCTCCCTAAGAAATGTTACTTCTTGTTCCTTAACTTTATAGTTAATAAATAACTGATTCATTCTTTCGTTTTTCTTTCATCCCCTTTTCTTTTTCTACTGCTTCGTTTCCCGTCTTGTTTCTAATGACAAGACTTTTTTTGTTTTTCTTTTCTAATGCAACTATCTACCATATCATAAGAAATATAAACCAGTGTTTCACACTAAAACATGTTTTAGCAGCCTGAAATACCAAAACAAGCTATAGAAAGGTAATGTATTTTGGAGCTATCTTCCGTAATTTAGATTTCTGATAAGTTTTCACAACTTAAACAATGCAGCTTATGTTCCCTTTACAGTCTCTAAAGACTGTTATTAATTTCAAACCACTACTAGTGCAAAGTTTAACCAATGTCAATTAAACACATTGTGCTTATTTTTCTTTTTGAAGGAACAAATTTATCCAACACAAACCAGATTTTTTTGTCTCAGCTTTTTAAAGGGAGAGCTACAGTATGAAAAAAAAAATGGAATATTTAAACGTATATCTCTAAAACATATTTACATGCCACTTAATTCCTTTTTCTGCACTTCTCACCTTGATGTATTCCATTTGCTCTATATATTTTTTATTTATCTAATTTTAATGTAGGGTACAGTATTTACACAGGACAAAAGCACGTTCATAAAACAATGATTCCCCCACTGTGTTGATTCCAAACAGCTGTGCTTTAATATTGGCTGGTTTTCATCAAGACAAACCCTTAAAGCTCATTCTTTTCTCTGAATAAGATCAACCATGAGGGAAAAAGGAGCAAAATAAATATACAGCATTTAGTTTGCAAAATTTAGAAATTCCTGTTTCCCAAGAGTCCATGTGAGGTGTGAATGCATGATTCACTGAAGATCAAAGACAATATTCCTCATGTTCAGAGGAAAGATATTTGTACTGAACATATGTATTGGGTTTTATGTGAGGGGTTTTTGGTTGTGTCTTTGGTAACAGGGGAAGGGCTATGGAGATGGCCCTTTAGGAAGGTACTTGAAAAGCTCCCCTTTTTTCCTTTGTCACACCCACCTCTGACCAGGGCCAAGCCAATCAGTGCCCCTGCGAATTCATGTATTTAAGGGAGGTGCAGACCATGCCTTTCTCTCTCTCTCTCTGGCACTGGCCCTGAC
>NW_010203662.1:0-5420 GCF_000695765.1 Mesitornis unicolor
CTGAGGTAACCGGGCCCCGCTCCTCCCCTCCGGGCCGTCACCCGCGACTTCTGCCGCTTCTGTCCCCAGACGCCTGCCCGTCCTGAGCCCTCGGGCCCTGACACGGCCACGAGCCTCTGGAGGCAAAGCTTCAGGGAGGGCTCGGAGTGGGTTCTGCCAGACTAAGCGGCTGCTTTTGCTCCGGTTTCAGTGAGGAAAAGCGCTTAAAATAGTGTAAAGGAGGCCCTGGCCGCACTGTCCCTGAGGAGCCGTAAGGAACGGCTGTCAGAAAGCAAAAGCTTGCTGGGGATGTGGAGCAGCGTTGTCTGTTAGAGTTGTGGCTTTTTCCCAGCACCCACGGAGGGTTCTGTAACCCAATAAATGGCAAATGAGAAGTGAGGTGGCTGCGTGTGTTTATGATGTGTGGGTAATGACTGTGTTGGTGAGCATCTCTCACCTGAGGCCTCACTGTTCTTGCTGCCTCTGGTTCTCCCTGCCTTGTCTCAGTTGTGCTCAGGTTGGTTAAATCCAGGAATCTAAATCTGGGCAGGTGTATGCCTAAAATCATCAGTGACCTCTGCTCTCCCCACCCAGAGGTTACCGGGGGGAAGATGAGTTGAAAAACTTATTTGGGTTTTGATTTAAAGGTGATTAAAATATGGTTGTGTTTTTTAGTTTCAGAATTGTATGTAGAGGGGTAAGCCATCTGGATTTCACTTTTTTTCTGGCTGTGAGTAGGAGTTTTCAGCAGATTAAATAGAAGTTTAGAAAAATAGGTAATTGCTCTCTATAGAAGGCAAATATTTGTGATGCCATTTGAAGCAAGCATCTGTTAGCCAAGATATTTTGATGATCAGGTGTTGCAACTGAATGTCAATGACTGTGACTTAATGACAAAAATAAGGGTGGAATGAAGGTAATACTTATATTTTTAGTAGAAAATAGAAGCTTCTGGTCTTTTCCTTTCCCAGCTGCCTGCAGGGAGCCTGCAGCTCACTCTCTACCAGTATAAAACGTGTCCCTTCTGCAGCAAAGTCCGAGCTTTTCTTGATTATCATGGACTGCCCTATGAAATTGTGGAAGTGAACCCAATAATGAGGAAAGAGATCAAATTCTCTTCCTACAGAAAGGTGCCTATCCTGCTAGCCAATGCTGGAAGCCCTCTGGTAAGTCTTACTGTGCTGAAAGCTTCATTTCCCCACAAGCAGCGGTTTGGAGTCTTGTCTCTGTTGTTTATCACATGCAGTGTAATCTTTAAATCATCTTTTATTCTGTCAAGACCCTAAGATTTGCTTCTTGCCTCATGGTCTCACATGCCTTGGCCTTAATAGAGTTTTTTGTTGGTCTTTCTTCCAGGGCATGTTATTTTTGTAGTCTTTCTGTAACCCAGTGATTATCTAGCTTCTATCAGCCCTTATGCAGGACAAGTAATTTGTACCAACACAGAGAGGAACTGCTTACATCTTGTGGGAAAAGAATGAGATCTCAAGAATACTGAAGATTCAACTTGACTTTTTTCTTATGTTAGCATTGCTTTCCTCCTCCACTGCCAAGAGCCTAAATCCAAACCCCACAGCATTGCACGTGCACCTGGCCCTCAGGTCCTCTGCTGTCAGAAGGAAAGCCAAATTTGAAGTGATACTCTGAGACAGTCACAGAAGAGATCTGAGTGTAGATGTGCAGGGACTCCTGTGGGCACAGCAGGAAAAGCACTGCAACGCTAACTTGGAGCCTCAACATGCAGGGGAAAATGTTTTGAAGAATGTCCTTTTCCATTTCACCAATCTCTTCTAAAAGTTTGGTTTAATTCTGTTTTTCAGCAATTGAATGACTCTTCAGTGATCATCAGTGCAATAAAGACCTATCTTGTTTCCAAGTAAGAAAACAGGATGCTGGAAGAAGAGTTGAATGTGAATGGCCCTAGGGATTGAGAAGGCTCTCTCAGAGATGGTCATAAGTATCTTGCTGTCTTTCATCTCTGAAGCTCTGGGCGTTTGGCCCAGCAGCCCTGACCCTGGCTGTGGTGGTGTGAACAGTGCCTGTGTGTGTTGTGATGTGTGCACGGTGAAGTAAAGCTTTTACCTTTCAGAGCTGCTCTTTCTCACCTGTGAGATTCTATTTGCACAAAACCCCCTTAAAAATGGGTTAGTGTTAGTCCTGGAACTAAGCTTAAATAATTAGCCAGCTACAACATCTAGAATGAAATGAAATTGCTGTGCCTGTGGCCCGTCCTTTAGGTCCATGCTACAAAGCACTTGAGAGCAATAGGTGGTTTTATGCCTGCAGAATTGCTGTTCTGACACAGAGAAAAGTATGTACACTAATAATAGTTATTTGCAAGTAGCTGTTCCAGTCTCTTTTCAAAATATATTTCAAATAGAATTTGGAACCTTGTGCACTTATTTTTAGAATAATACATTTTAAGGTGGATATTTTTCAATCTGTCCTTTGTTCTTGCTCTTTTTTTGTTGCAGCCAGATCAGGTGCTAACTGTGTTTCTGTCCACAGGAGGAATAGCTTGGAAGAGATCGTGTCCTTTTATCCTCCTATGAAAACTGTGACTGAGCAAGGCAAGGAGGTATTTGAGTATGGGAATAAATACTGGCTCATGCTGGATGAGAAGGAGACAAAGCGAGTCTATCCTGCCAAAGAAGTGAGAGTGTAAGTGCTCTTCAGTTTCTGGGCTCTACAGGTAGGGTCACAGCCTCTGCCAGATGTACTCAGGGATGTTGTAGTTATCCACTGGTGCTGGCAAATCCTGTCATACCTCCCTTAGTGTTTAAAGCCTTGGTAATTAGGGTGGCTTTGCTGTCTTAGATAACTTGAACCAGTGCTGTTAGATGGCCTAGTAGCCACCTTAATGGTCATGCTAGCCTTCAGATGCCTCCAATTTTCTTCTTGGTCTTTCCATTAAGTCACAGGGGAATGCAAAGGGATGCTCTTTTCCCTTTCTGCTTTAGTTCTCATGTTGGGAGGGAAATTAATGCTCTGACTTAATTTTAATTTGAGATTGGAGGAGCCTTGCCAAAGACAACGATCCTGAGTGCATTTCAGGGAGGTCACCAGAGCACAAGGCTGGGCAGGATTTTTTGACACATTTGTCCTTGGCAGAACCTCTGGCTAATGCCACTGTTATTCTGCCTGTCTCCTGTAGCCCTGCAATCTGTACCTCATTCACTGAAAAGTCTCTTTTGAATACTTGCAGGGAAGAAATGAAGTGGAGAAAATGGGCAGACGATTGGCTTGTTCACCTCATCTCCCCCAATGTTTACCGTACCCCCAAAGAAGCTTTGGCGTCTTTTGATTACATTGTCCGTGAGGGGAAGTTTGGCACCATGGAAGGTTTCTTTGCCAAGTACCTGGGGGCTGTTGCCATGTTCTTTGTTAGCAAGAGGCTGAAGAAAAGGTTGGTACCACTGAGCACCAAACACACAAGAGGAATAGCTCCTTAACCTTAACTGTGAACCCTGGATGTCAAAGGGTGTTCAAAGGGTCTTCAAACTGCTTCTTCTCTTTATCCAGGCACCACCTCCAAGATAATGTCCGAGAAGACTTGTATGAAGCAGTTAATGAGTGGGTAAAAGCTATCGGCAAACACCGACTGTTCATGGGTGGAAACCAGCCGAACCTTGCTGACTTGGTAAGGAGTTAATTCCTGTGTTTATTGTTAGGTGTGTTACAAATTACTCAGTTGCTTATCCATGTGAAGTGGTTAATGCTGATCTAGACAGAGCAAGTGAGTTATCCGAGATACATTGTCAATGTCCTTTGTGCAGTTGTACAGATTGCACATGAAGGGGACTTAGAAATATTTGTGTTGCATAGGACGGTGTTTGTTGTTTTGCTCCAGAGAAATGTTTCCTAAGATGGAACCTGGGGTTCTCATCTGCTGGTGGATGTTGCTGATCATGTGGAAGCATGAGAAAAGCAGGTTACAAGCCAGAACACTGCTTTGGCTCGTGAATGCTGGGGAATAAAGCTTCACATCTGCAGAGGTTTTATTATGTTCAGAGCTGCTGGAGTTTCCTTTGCAGGCAGCAGTGCAGCATGGAGCAGGATTCACCCCCTGCAGCAGCAGTTCTTGGAATGCAAGTGAAGCATTTCACACCAGGGCTTGATGCAGAGATGGGACTAACTTTTTCCCTATATTTGCGTATAGATCCTGATCTCTCCTTACTGTTTTGACATGGAAAAACATGCATATTCGTAACTACCCTTACACAGTCCAGTCTTCCTTGCTAATCCGAGGATGGCAGGACAGGGAATGAGCCTGACTGGCTGGGCTGTGCAGACACTCGTTGGTACCCTAAGCCATTCTCCACTGCTGTCTTTCTCAGCGTTGTTCTACTCTTTGTGCTCTGGCGCAGGCAGTGTACGGGGTCCTCCGAGTCATGGAAGGGCTGGAAGCCTTTGATGACATGATGGTCCACACCAAGATTCAGCCTTGGTACCAGCGCATGGAAGAAGTCATTCAAAAAGCTGGAGCTGCTGTCTGATGGCGGCTGCCGCTGGCTTCCTGAAGTACTTGCATGGTAAAAAACTTCAGAAGGAATGGCATTTATTTTTTAAGAGCTGAATGGACTGGTTACACCTAATGGGCTGGAATGCAGGCACAGAGGCTGTCCCCTTTAGAATATCATGTCTCAGTGAGCAGAAGGGGGATCCAGCTGGGTTTGAACACGATATCTGGAAGGATGGGGACAGGTAAAAGGAAGGAATCTTGGATGCTGCTGGAAAGGAGAAGCTCTGAACTGAAGAATGCAGCAAAAAGGCATCTTTTAGGTGAGAGTCATTCTCAGAGCAGGCTACTGTAAAAACAAGCCACTCTTGGCTAATGAGGGTTTCAGGCCAGGTATGGTGGGCCTGAGCAGCTTTTGCTTCAGGCTGTCTTCCACTCCTCATCCACGTCATCCGAAGTGTTTTCCTGACTGCGACACTGGATACTAGTTTTTAAGTGACAATTTTTCCTGCAGTAGATCCTGTAAGCGCAGTGCTGAGGGAACTGGAGGAATCCACGGTACTGGGAAAGGCATCCTTCCTGTGACAGGAGCGGTGCTGCACTCGGCAGACTGTATGCTTTTACTCCTCATGTGAACGGTTCTTTCAGTACTTGGTTCTGTACAGTCTGCAAGGATAAAGGCTTGCCTCTTTCTGTGCCCTTTGTGAGATCTGTGAATTCTTACCTTACCTGTTACACCTGGAAAGCAAACCTCACCTGGAAATCACTGCTGCAGAGCATTTATTTGAAAGATTTATCTTGCATGAAGTCTCTCTGGAATACCCCTGAAAATCAGTTTAGGGTTTTTTTTTGAAAAAATTAAGGATTAAGAGGAATCTGTGTGCCCAGGGGATCTCTGGGTGTTTCTGCAGTGCGAGAGTAACACAGAATTTGCTGTTGGAGCGCTCGGGTCAGGAGCCAGCCCTGCAGGTCACTGCAATAC
>NW_010203662.1:5526-5881 GCF_000695765.1 Mesitornis unicolor
GTCACCTTGGAAAAAGTTCTGTTTGTGCAGAAGGAAGGGCAGGTTTCAGGGAAGCTGGTTGGTATTACAGGTGCAGCTGCCATGGGTCTGTAATGCAGCTGCTTGCACTGTGGGGGTCTGCTGGGGGTGTGGGTGAGTGGGATCTTTCTCTTGTACAGCAGCAAAGGTGGTGAGAGGCGGGTTTGGGTTTGCTTTTTGATTTTTTTTTGTTTGGTTGGGGTTTTTTTTTTCCAAAGGTAAGACTAGTTACAAACTCAGTTACGATCAGACATAAAGGGGAGGAAGAAAATGCTTTCAGTAAAACCAGGTGGGCTGTGACTTGCTCTGTTTGTTAAAGCTGTTCTGTGCTGAAACT
>NW_010203663.1:0-44501 GCF_000695765.1 Mesitornis unicolor
CGGCGCGGGAGGCGAGGGGCCGTCCGAGCCCAGGGCCGCCCGCTTTAGGCCGTTCCCCTTTCCCTCCCACGCCGCCTCCCGCCGGGGATTTCCGCCTTCCGTGCGAGGCCGGCCGTGCGACCGGGACCCGCGCCGCCGGCAAAGCCCTCCCCTCGGGGCTTGAGAGCTGGCCTACAGTCCCCCCCTCACACCAGGTGCTGCAGTCCGAAAGAGCCCGGCTCCGTCCCGGCGGTGTGTGGAGGTCCCAAGCCCTCGCCTGTCTCCACTAATAACTGTTTTCCAGAGGTCGCTCAACAAAGTCTTCGTGCCTCCTGGGGGAGATTGCCCGTGCCCCATAAGGTGTGGTGCCTCTCACCTCCACCTCTGGGCGCTGATAGGGAGGACCTGGGGAGTCAGGGCTGAGCACCAGTTTTTATGACAGCAGGGAGACAGTAGCACCTTGTTTCCCCTCTGAAGTGGTGGAGATGGGTCCCAGGGCCGCGCTTGGCCTGTGCCAGGGAGGGCAAAACATACTGCAGTCCGGCTGCAGGCCTGGGTCTTTGCAACACCTGCCAGGGAAACAGGGGCTCCGTTGTTGAGTTGTGTTTCTAAATACATTTCAAAAGACATAAGGTTTACGACTGCATGATTAGTGAATAACCCTAAACATGGTTTAATACAGCACGTGACCACACCTGAAGACATAAAAGATGAAAGTTCTGACACTCGATAAGGGGTGTTGGAGCCATAGTCAGCTTTTTGAAAGCTGTGGTTCGCCTTCACCAGCAGTTTTGTTTCTGCGGGTGTGTTTGGTGTATTTGCTGTCAGGCACCCCAGCCCAGCTGGGATTCCTTTGTCAAAGTGAATGTTTGTGACACACTCCACAAAGCTGTCACTGCTGTGCTGCAAGTGAATGTTGCAGCGACAGCCGTTAAAAAAAGATTGCCGCATTAATGTTTTATTTGGTCTTGGTTCTGAGTCACTCTGGGAATACCAGTTACTTTGTCCATGATGAACAAGAAACTCCAGGGTTGTGCAAGACCCACAGGTCTTAGCGCTGTTTCCACTGCCAACGAGCAGCAAGAAGCGGGGCTCCCAATTTTCAGTCTTAAAGCCAACATTGCTTCAGCCTCTCTTTGTTGCTGATACATTGCAAATCAGCAGTCAGCTGGGGAGGATAGACTTAAATTTACATTAAATTGAAAGAAAGATAAACATTCCTCTGGAATTATGGTTGAATCAGAACAGATTGTAGCAGCCAATTCACATCTCTTACTGAAACATTTCCTGATGGAATATCCCAGTTTGGGAACTACTCTTGATATTTTAGGTGCTGTTATAATAACAAGCACTTGGTGAACAGGGATGCATATGGAATCAGTTCTTCTTGGCTAAAAGCTTTCTGTATTTAAATGCTTGTAGCTTAACTTTATAGGTGAATTTTTAAAGTTCTGAATATAAATTTGTTGTTTCTAAAATGCATAGTTTGAATGCACTCTTCTGATGTTCTTTGCAATGGCTTCTATCATGCTTTTTTCATACATGATGAATAAGAACAGTTTATTACTACACATGCCTACCAGTTATTGTGGAAAGGAATTCCAGAATAAGCAAGAAAGGCAAATGCATCTCCATAGCTAGGAGATTCAGAAAGGTCAGGTGCAAACCTCTTCTCTGCCTGCACCAGCCTTTTGAATGTGCATTGCCTGAAATCCCCACTGAGTTTTCAGACTATAAGGCAATTTTGTCTTCTGTTTCCTTTCCAAATGATGTTTCATTAAGGCCCAGTCTTAGGCAGGTCGTAAGTTGCCCCTACCTGCAGAATTCCCCAGCGGGCTTGAAATATAAGGATATTTTTCTGCCAGTGACGCCATTCCTGTGCCACAAACTGAATCACACTGTGCTTAATAAAAGCAGGCTCTCACTGCCAAATCCCTGCCATTCGATACAAGATGTTCCTTGGGGAGTGCTCCCCTATTTTTTTTTTCACACAACCAAAAAAGGAGAAGCAGCTGCTCAGGTGGTTTATTCTGTTTACACTGAATAGCGATATACTTTTATTTGATATCGTTTTGTTAATATGTCACTTAGTAGCAATAAGTTGGGGTATTTGGCTTAGGGTCAAAATACAGACCTCAGTTACGTAATCTTTTCCCTATAAGTGTCACATCAAAGATAACATGGATGGTTACAGGCAAGAATGTTTGAAAAACCTGTGTGAAATGTTTTCATCAAAGATGTGGCTCCTCATCACTGCTACCTATAGCAAAATTCAGGCAGGAAAGGACCTCTGAAGGTTATCTGGTACAACCTCCACCTCAGAGAAGGGCTAACTTCAAAGTTATATGTCAAAGCTACTACGAAGATGTGACTCAAAGTTATTTCTGCTGCTTCTGCGTGGCTCTGAAAATTATGATAAGACTTCCTTTTTGAGAAGTATCCTTTCAGAGGACACTGAATTTTTGTCAGCAGTTGGCTTCATTTTCCAAGGTCTAGTTTTAATAATGCAAAAATGTATATTTTACATGTATATTATAATATAAATATATATTATTTGTTCTCTTTCATTAAGAAAGCTACACTGTAGAGATAGTCACAAGGTAAATCACATGCAGAACTGTCTGATGGGGCTTCTAAAATTACAGTGCTTATGTCAGGAAAGATGGGTCTTAGCTTCAGAAAATCAAGATATTTGAGGTTGTTAAAGTGCAAAACCCATTCCTGTTGTAGTACATAGGTGCAGTCTTAGGTAGCTGCTGCACTCTCCATTTTAGACATAGGAGTGGCTCAAAGATGATCCATTTGGACCCTCCTCCTGTGTCCATGTGTGCATGTGTGTCTGACTGTGAGAGAGAGGCAGAGACAGCTGAGCTGTTTTTTGTAAAGAAGCCTTATTGCTGAAAGTTAATTTGTCCTCTTATGTGTGTCTGCACCACTTGATGCAATTAAGTTAAGGCACTTAAGAAACCTTGAAACTTGAAACATTGGGAAGAATTGGAAAAAAGAAAGAGGAGGAAAACAATATTCTGTTTTTTCCAGGTTGTGAAACAGAGAAGCAATCTGCATACTAGAGAGTTAAGAGAGCTGATTGTTTTCCAATGGGTATCATGTAAAGAGAACAGGTGTGTGGGTAAAACACACATCTTCAGTGGTCATTAATGCCATTATTGAGAATCCAGAGAGACTGACTAGATTTTGTGAAACAGAGACATATATACACATATGTAGAAAAAAAGAAAATCTCAGACAAATTGAACACCTTTGGGGACAACAGAAAAATGGATTACATGATTGTATGCAATGTGGAGGACGTGAACCGTTCTTAGAGTAGGACAGCCATGAAAGAAATGCTCATAAAATTAGTAGCAGAGAATGATGGAATGCTGAGAAGTTTTTCGGGTGGCTAGAGCACGTCACCCATTTGAAAAGCAGATGCCTGTGTCGTTAGCAGTAGGCACAATGACACAGTGACAAAATCAAAAGAGAGGTATGTCACCAGTCAGCTGCCTGCACTGAACCTCTCCCCATCATGCACAAACATGCCAAGGCAAAACAGGAGGTGATGAGATAACAGCCAAACTTCAGAGACAAATGTGTGGTGAAGGAATAGCAAGTTTGCAGCAGGCAGTGGGGACACAGTTAAATAAAACACAATAAAAAGGAGTACCTAGAGTAGATGCTACTCAAACTTTCATGGGCCATGTCTGAAACAGGTATATTTTCTAGATGAGCAAAATGATCTAGCTCATGCACTGTGTGCAACTGGAGAATCACTTTAACTAGAAAAACCTTGAAGTGGTATTACATACACTAGGTTTGGGGGGCTTACCCCAGAATACAGAAAAATAAAAATATGCAGCTATTTTCACAGGACCTGGAAAAGTATTTGGAAAACCAACAGCTGACTTCAAGCTTAATTGGTCTTTATCTTAAGCCAGAAACTAT
Organism: Mesitornis unicolor; assembly: GCF_000695765.1. Taxonomy (NCBI): domain Eukaryota; kingdom Metazoa; phylum Chordata; class Aves; order Mesitornithiformes; family Mesitornithidae; genus Mesitornis; species Mesitornis unicolor. The sequence goes on from NW_010203663.1 coordinate 3,925, forward strand.
GGGTAGCATCGCTATCAACAACAATGGCCTCACTGGTATTACTTGTACAGTATTCATTCACTATAAGGGGAGAAATCAGTACTAAATTCAGGTACAACAAAAATGTCAGAGTCTACAGGACCATGGAGTATATGTTTTCAGCAAATCGATTCTGCAACAGAAAGCTTTAAAATCATCATGATAAAAATTTAAATGGTGGAAAACTATGTAAAAATAATCTAGCACGTATTTCCTAATAATGTGTTTAGTGCACAGGTTCTCTACCAAAACTCTAATCAAACATAAAGCAATCAAGTGAAAGTACTACAGCCCACCCAGTGTGGGTTATGGTGCTTGTATGTTCTCTGTCCTGTTTGGCTGGTGCACTAAACACCTAAACTGACCCATGACTAAACAACCACAGAGCAATTTGTTTGCCTTTTGGTATGTCACCTGCACAGAATATACAGCAGAACAAGGAGAAGAAATTAATAGAAAGACTAAAAGGAGTCGCAGAGCAAGTAAAGTAATCTGATATCACAAAAAGCCATAATCCAAATAATGTAAAGTGGTAGAGCAATTAAAAATAGCTTTACAAAATGACTGAACACTGCCCTAAGGCTCATAATCCTCCTATCTTGGAAAACATGAAGAAATAACACTTGAGCAGCAGATCACTGCTTCTGTAAAAGAGTGGTCCATATTGAGCATGTTGATGCCAGATGAGCAAAATCATACTCAAATGAAATAGGGATCGTGTGGCTCTCTTCTTCTTCTGTCAGTAAATGTATGACTGAGCTGTGACATTTTAGGTATGCCAAATCCTTACAGAATGGTTTCCACAAATCTCTGGCTTTTGCACTGTGGAGATTTCAGTGCATGACACTAAAGTCAGTGAAGCATGACTTGCCATTGAGAAAAAATTCAAGAGAAAAATTACTGTAGCTATGGCCACTTGTGCTATTTTATGTATGGGTAAAGAGTAAAACAGGGTAAGAGGCATGATCAATTTTCCAGCACTTTTCCAATGCTTTTTTTCTATCTACAGAGGAGCTAGCAGAAGTAGCAAGTAGAAGAGAGACGTTGCATCTTAAAAATAGAGGATGAGGGGAGGACAGTTTGCACAAAATCAAATAGTTTCCTTGAGTGGTGGAGACATCTGGAGTAAAAGAGCAAAGCTGACTGCTGAGGACAGACTGCTGATGAAATAAGGGAAATTATATGATTTCTGATAAAATGTTTCATGATTCTGAGAAGACCCTTTGAGATAATAAGCTTGGCTTGATGCTACGGAAAAGAACTGCTGAGAAATACACTCAGTGGGAGTGAATGAACTAATAGGAAACAGTAGTCCGTCTGTTCACCATCTCCTATTTTGTTGGCACACTAGGCACACAGGACATTAGCCAAAAAGGTCACTTTTAACACCTACATTTCAAGACCACCCCATACAAAAGAGAACACTTGTAGCACTGTAATATACCAGTTTCGGGGCAAGATGTGCTCTGTGAACATGGCAGCAGTGGCAACTGATGTATTTATACCCAGAGAAGGAAAGAACTAGGATATATTTAATTATGCTGTTAGAAAGGAGCACTGGTATTCATAATTCTTTATTCATGATGAAATACATGATTTCCTGTTGTTTTAAGAAAAGCAAGGGAATAACTTGGCAATACTTTTACTTGTTCACTGTGTGTGAGGGTGTTTTGAAAAAAAAAGTATTGAGAACACTATGTAATTGCTTAAAATGTCTCTTGAGCCTCTCCTACTTAGTGCACGTTGTCCAGTGCAGATCTTCTGTGTTGTGAGTGGTCCCCAGCAAAAGAGTTCTCTTGCTGTCTGAACTGCCCTCTGCTCCTTTACTCAGCTTCCTTTCTGCCAGATGTGCCTTGCTCTGATCACAAGTGGCAAAAGCTCATTTGCTAAGGACCCTAGATCGTGCATCACAGAAACTGCTGTGGAAATTGAGTGCACGGGCACTGGAGTGTGCAATGCCTTCTGGAGAATGATTATTTTATTTTGTTGAGGTTGAATGCATAAGCCATAAGAATGACAAGAAAGTGGGCACACAGCTGAAGAACCAGCTCAGAATAAAGTCAGATGCAGTTGCTGCTAGCTAAGGAAGAGGAGGAGCAGGTTTGTCTGAGGCCATCCAGCTGAAATTTTCCTTCTCTGAAAGGAAGACAGTGGCTTCTTAAGCATGCCATTTCTTATCCCATGTAACACACAGCACATTGGAAATCCTCTGAGCAATTAAAATAATCCATCACAGCTAAGCCTGGGTACTAATGATTGGCAAACTCTCTACAGAGAGCATGAAGAGGGAGTCCATGATAAAGCAACTGATCTCTTGCTAGAACTAAAACCTTTAGGTATATAGAACCTACTAAAACTATTTTCTAACCTCAGCCTTCCCAAACAGTAATAAGATTAGATTCAGTGATACAATTAAGATCTCTGTTTCTGATTATCATGATCTTCTGGGAAGAGAGCTAATGCAATACTTAAGAGCCATCTTGGCAATAGCTGAATGGGTGAGATATTTTCAGATGCAAATCTACTTATGTAAAGGCTCAAAATTAAAATTCACTCTGAGGACATGAGTATAAAATGCGATACAGGTATTTGTTGTACAAGTTAATGATTTTGTTGTTATATCTTACTGGATATCAGGAAGAATGTTAAGCAGCAGATTAAAAGAAAAAAATTGTTGGTCATTTTACAGATCTAATTGTAACTTACTTATGTTTTTTATTATACCAATATTGCATAGTTGAAGTGAATGAGCTCTGATTTGAAACATACTAAGCATGGGTTTGGAAACTGATATAGTGTTCCAAATTGGCAGTCTAAAGGGACCATATAGAAAGCTATTTTAAGAACAACAGGCATAGCAAACAATATACTTAATACTACAGTAGAAAGCAAATATGCATCTGTGCTGCTGTAAGCCCTTACCATGAACTAAGTAGTCTAGCAAATTTTTAAAAATAATCTCTCGTCTGAAAATATTCCTCCTTGAAGAAAAACACTACTGTATTCCTGGATACCTTAGTGTTCAGATCGAAACAATGCCCACCACATGCCTAAAATAACATTATAATGTTGTCTTTAGAATTAGAAATTAGAAAATCTCGAAAAAGGTTTCTTTCTCCTCATAGCACAGTCAAATAAGAAACTGTGTAACACAACAGGATGTGATACAAGTGTCAAGCAGTGAGGAACGGGAACTGAAATCTGTATGTCTTATGTTGTTTATTGAATTATTTGATAAAAAATGTTAGTACCCCTAGGAACAAATTTGATGAGAACTGTGGTTTCATTTTATTGTAAAAAGCTGTTCTGGCCCTTAAATGACTCAAAAAATACCCTCTGATACCACTTGCAGCACAAAGTGTAGATATAGCATAGGGTGGCCTATGGGCTTTCGAAAATGTGGTTGTAGGTCAAATAAGTAGTTTGGCTGAATTCCCCTAAAAGCACAATCTTTTAGGAGATAGAGTGGTCACGATATTAAGGCTGATTTGGTAACTGGTATAACATGCTGGATAGTGTTACTATTAGAGTCATGTCATTAGCTGTCAGTCTCCCAGTGAGGACAGGTGTGGATCTACCTGTGAATCCTGTCTGTGTTTTGTGTGTGCATGAAATGCAGCCCTGGTTGTGCAGCCCTTTTTCTTCCATTCACACCAGGGAAAGCAAACAAGAAGCAATGCTGCATGGCTTAGTGACTGATGATCAGCTCTCCAGTGTCTTTCTTCAGCCCGCAGTGCTGAACTTTCTTGCAGGATTGTTTGCATATATAAAATATTTTGTAATACATGTAATATTTTGTAATTTAATTCTAGTTCTCCTGACCTCTTTACTTCTTTTTTTTATATCCTTGCAATTGTCTCTAACTAATATTGCAATATGGTATCTTTGTCCTTTTCCCATCATTGATGTTGGCATGATGTAATGTAGGCAAGATACGGTGAAGCAATGTATGCTGCTATACCAGTTACAGCTTAGGTTGAGACAAGTGACATCTAATGACAAGTTTTGTTTTGCAGCTTATTGATTGCAACTCTGTTTTTTCCTTGAGGTCGTCTAATGTATTTCTTAGTAGTGGAGGTTTAGTAGGAAAAATTGAGAGAGAAAGAAAGAATGAAAAAGAGAGATACTTAGAAAAGAAGAACTATATCACAGAGAGCTGCTAAGTGCTCCCTTGATGGGTCAAAGCAATAACACGATCTTTGTCTTGACAAATCTCAGGGATAATTCATTGCAACTTCCATTTCTGAAGGATAAATTTTGAAGACCTTGCTCTTTTCTATTAAAAGAAATCATCATCTTCCGTAATTTGATGTTGTTTAAGATGAGTTTTTGTCTTTAATGACACAGAAATAATTTATCCTGGGGTAAAGCAGGATGTGAACTGGCAGGGTGTCAGCTGCTCTGTGGACACTGCCGGTTCTCATGCTACTTCCCTGAAAGCCTCCAGAAAGTGGTGAAAAAGAGATGAGCTTTGCCACATGACAACACACTCCTGGGTGATTCTCGCCAAGCAACTGGTGCACCACGAGTCGATACATCAGCATTCCCCAGAGTAACTTTATTATTTGCCCCAAGTGTAGAGGGGCAGTTGCTCTGTTGCCTAGGGCCACACTGAGCCGGGACAGGGAAAGGAGCAGGAGCATGGGCTTCTGCAGGGGGCTGCACCCTCCAAAAGCTCCCAGAGCCAATGTAAGCCCTCAGGGGACCATGGCCTCCAGGTATGAGCAGCTCTGAGTCCAGACACTCTGTCCAAGCCTGGCTGTGATCTGTACTAGGGCCTGATTCCAGAGGAGACTGGCAGTCCACTGTTTGGGCAATGCAGGAGTATGGGGTACAAGCTCTGTAGTAGTAAGGGGCAAAGAACCAACACTAACACCTGAGTGGTCAGGCTACATGGCCACCGCTGCAAAGCAAACATTGATCTCTGACTTCACAACAGTTAAGGGGACCCTGTTCAGAAGAGTGCTGGCAGCAGTCCCCCTGCTCTGCCACCTGGCTCCAGCCCTTCAGCATCCCCACCAGGCATCAGCACTTCTGAGACCTGATGTAACTACAGCTCCTGGGGCAGTTGGTTTCAGCCACGAGGCTCCCTTTGCTGCAGATGGAAGAAAACCCCCTGAATTTGCTTTCTGAATACACTGCACTAGAATGATAAGAAGGCCGGCTGGCCACCAAGGCTCATATCCTCCCCTGCCACCTCCACCCAAGCTCCCTTCAGGCACTCTGATCCTGAAGGCAGTAGCAGAGGCAACAGGACTCAGACATATCTGGCCCAACTAGTATTCCACTCATACCCTGTCTTGTCTGGGACATGGGGTATTTGACATGGTGACATCGCAGAGGGCAAAAGGACCATTAAACCTGCTATTTGGTCTCCTGTAAGTCACCAGAGTCAAAGGGCACTGAGTTCTCCAGTGAATGCTTGGCTAGAGCATTGCCTGCAGAAAAGCCTCCAGATTTAACCTACAACCCCCAAGAAAAGCAGATCCACATGGTGTCTTATGTGAGTGGGCGCTTCACTCCCAGAGGTCATCATTGTTACTCTTAACAACTTCTCCATTCTCCCTTGGCAGTGGCCTGGATCTGCTTCCAGTGTTTGGCTTCACTTCTCATTTCTGTGCTAGAGTGAAGAGTCTTGTTAGACTGGCAATCTCCTCTCTACTCTCCCTCAGCCATACGATAAGCTTTGAGCCACAGCATTGCTCTGAAGTGTGTTTCTGCTTGTGAACCTTCACCTTTCATTTTGCTTCTTGCTCTTCCGCAGTTTGATGCATTATTGACGTGATCTGCCCTTCTTCACCTGTACAGCATTGCAACTAATGGCGGAATAGAAACCAAAAGTCAGTACAGTGAATAAAAAAGCTTATGGGCTTTAAAGGTGCAGAATCAGGTCCTTTACTGCTGCTCTGTCAGAGAAGCTACATGTCAGGCTAATTTTAAGACTATAAACACTTCTGTCTCTTCTTAAGCAGGTCATTGGAAATGCTGTCCTTGTCACATTGATGTTAACAGACTGGATCTTCCCAAAATGTTAGGTGGAAACTATAAAAAGAAGAACAGAAAGGCAGGCAAGTAGACATACAAAACCCTGATAAACCTGTTTTTAAGACCAGATGACTCATGTAAGTAAACCCAAATTAAGCTCCAAGTTAAACTTTGTCAGAACTGATCTGGTGAGAAGAAACATGAGCTAGAGTTCAAGCCTTCCTCCATCATTACATTTGTACCATGCCTCAGAAAAAAAATCCTGCTACAGTTGTGTTTGTGGTGGTTCTCAGTTTTATTACAAAAAAAAGTGCTAATAATTTGCTCTCTTTACCAGTAGATCAGTTTTAAAAGTGTCTTAAGTCCATAACTTTGATTTGTTCTTGGCTGTACAGAAGATTTTTTAAGTGTGCTGGTTCATAACAGTTAATGTTAGCTCTAAGTGGAAACAAGGAAATATTGCCTTTGTAAAGACAAATATTTATTTCATAATTGAAAGCGCTGTGCAGTCATTCAGCCTTTGAGGTCTGGGGTTGCTGAGAGGTGGCTTGTACTAAATGATTTAAGATCCTATTCCGAACATTTAAGAGATTACAGGCTTAGTTTTCTACAGCACTTGTTAAGAGTTGTTTCTTCCTAGTGGGAATGAGGAGTTGTGATCCCTTTTATTCTCCTCTTTAATGCTTATATTAGCAGGATCTAAGTCTGCTATTCCATAAATGCTGCAACAGCTAGGATTAACTTACTGACTGCTCCTGCGATACCTCAGCCACTTCTTCTTCTTCTTTGCCCACGTGTGCGTGTGTTTGGACATGCGTTTGTGTTTGGTAAGCAGTGAGCCTGCAAGCAAAGGACTGCTGATGTGTGTGCAGCCGTGTCCCTCGTATGTTCTCCCTCTCAAAACCTTGGGAATTTTGTTAGGAGAAAAAATGCTGCTAAGCAATGTTTGGACCATTTCTGAGTGACTGTTTTAGGGACTGACACATCTCCTCTCAGCAGTGGTCGTTTCCCTTATTCCAGCTAGTTCTACTTCATTTCCGAAAGCAGGACATCTAGGGGCTTGTGCTGTTGCACATCCCCCTGTAGAGTCCCTGTGTTTGTTTAAGGTCTATTGCTAGAATTTAGCGTATTTTGGCTGTGGGAGAGAAGACAATAGAAGGATGAGGAGTTCCTGGGAGATGTTTGCAAGGCAACTTGTCTATAAATCAAGGGAAAAGGTTGTAGTTATTTTCTTGCCCTAGTGGTTTTCAGCCCCGCTCAGGGTATAATATATCACCCCTTTTTGAAAGGAGCATTGCCCTCACAGCTTGTAAGACTGCTCTAAAGAAAGTTTTGGGTTTTTAAAAAGTTCTATTTATTGTTGCTTTTCAAATGGACCAGGTTGTACATTGTTTATATTTTAGGGGAGGAAAGGAATCTCAGTTCTCCTGCATGTTGCTCATGTATCTGTGCAGCAGATACAATCCAAATTGTGCTCTGCTTTCAGAATACCGGGGCTATGGCAAGGGAAATACAGATATGTATGCATGCATGCATGAGGCCAGCATGGATCCACTAGAAAGATAAGAGATGATATTTTGTTAAAATTCTTTATCGTTCCCTTGACCATTCCCTTTATGAGAACCTTCACCCATGAGCATAATTTAGAAAAGGAAGCAGTAGGAATGAAAAACTCAGGAATACATTGGCAACATCATCATTGGCAACAACACACATCACTGAGGCAACTCAAAATTCAGTAGATGTTTGTCCCTTACCTTGTTCTCTGCATGCCATACAAAGATTTTCAGACAGATTTTAATTTGCTGGAATAAAAAGTGTGAGAGGATATGCAGTAAGAATGTCCTTTCTTTCCACCCAGGGCCATGCAAGGTTTTCCTGGAATCACAGTTGGAAGGGTCTCAGTCAAGCATGCATGCATAGCGACTTCCTCTGCCCGTGCTCACACACGTACAGGTTCCTCACTGTGACTCGTGTGTACTGCCCATGCCTATTCACCCACACAACCACAAAAGCAGAAGAGGCTGTGAAAATACAGACAAAAATGGTGTAGTAGCTACCCTGTGACACAATGGAAAATGTCATGCAGAATGTTGCATGCTTCTAAATAAGTACAGCCACTAGCTGCAAGTATCTGTGAAGGTGTCCGAGTGCCCAAATCATTCACTGTTAGACCGATGGACAGCGTCTCTTCTTGAGGGGAATATTCGTTGCTAGATTCCTCAGCAGTGGAAACTGTTGAAGATAATTTGGAATATTCTGTCCCTGAAGGTTATGCTATTTAGACACAGTATAAGATACATATCTGATGTATTACAAGTGTTTGTAACTTCACTATCTCCTTGGGATTAATCAAGGCATTACTCTGTTTCTAAATAAGACTCCATGCCAGTAACATTTTTTTCCAGCCAACTACAAACTTCAGTAAGTTGCCTGGACTGTTTATCTCCGGATGGCTTCTAAATGTGTTTGTTCCTGTATTGCCTTCTAACTGTGTTTTAATTTTCACTGAGAATCTTATCTTTGATTTGTAGAAGACATCCATCTGGCATTCTTCTTGTTCCTACTGGAGGGAAAAAAAATCTTTGGAAAGTCATTAAAAGGAAAGTGAGCCCTGCAGGGGAGGATATCTGCTGCTCTAGTATCATGACCCTGAGCATTTTTTGTCTGAGTCATATAATATTTTGTAGAAAAGATTAACTTTCTGCTGACTGGTGGCAGAGTAAGAAAGTGTCTAAAAAGCTTGTACTATAGAAATTTGGTGGTGTTTCTCTGAATTCAGCATGCTGCGGCCTGGGTTTGTGCAGTAAGATGAGGTTGCAGCTGTTGAATACATGGTTGGCTATATGGCTGGGGACTGTCTTTGAAGCTGCATTCAGAGACAGGCAAGTTTATTACTCTGCTGAGGGGGTGTAGCATGGTGAGAAGAGTGAGGTCTGGTGAGGTTAGTCACTGTCTACACTCTGTCCTTCGCAGCAGGCTCTGCCGAGAGGGTGAGGGACTTTGCTCCAGGGCCAAGGCTACAAAGTGAATTAGTCTGAGGCTGAGATCTAGAAAGTGACTGCAGAGCTCGATCTCCTCCCAGCTCCCTCCGTATGGCTGGCAAAGGCACTTGTTTTAAGAGTGGTCTGTATGGCTTTTCCTCAGCTGCTGAACACAGTTCTCTCTAATAATTGTCAAGTAAAATAATAGCATGGCTGTAATTTACTGAGGTCTTTTTGGTCCTGTGTCTGGCTCTCATCTGTTGTTAGGCTGAATGTGGATTGAGGTTACCCAGAACAAGACAGCAACATACAGTTGAGATTGTACTGGTTACATTGGCTTTATTTTCTGTTTTCCTGTCAGCTCTCAGGAGATTACGTTTTCTGATTTTTATCTTACTTCTATTCAGATGTGAGAAACCTTTCAAATACACCATTAGAAATAAGATAAAATGTTATCAAGTATGTTTACAGTATGATTTTCCTCTTAATTCACCAGAAGTCAAAATAAAGCTTTAAACTAGTGGACTGAGAAATCCTGCTCCTTTCTCTGATTCACAATCCTGTCTTTTCAAAATTAAAAACATTTAGCTTTTCTTAGTTATAAATAAACATTGTTACAATGAGTGTTTGAAAATATTAAAAAGAAAAATATTTTTATATGCTAGCATTTATTTAAAAGACATGATGTGCACTGCTGAAGGTTTCCATCCTCTAGGCAAGTAGGTCTTATAACTGAGTATACAGAGGGTTCAGTGCGACTACCCCAATAAGGTATTTACAGGATCAAGACCTCCATGGTTGACTAAATCACCTCTCTGTGTAGCTAGCAAAATAACACAAAACCAATCTCAGCCACATAGCAAAAAAAGACAGTAATATGGTTGTGGAAGGGAAAAAAAGTAGGTGTTTTTTGGTTTGGTTTTGGGTATTTCGTTTGTTTGTTTGTTTTTTCACAGCACCATGAAAGAAACATGAATAAGCAAAGTCACAGTCTAGATCTGAGTCAAGGCCATTAAGAGTCAGCAAGAAAATCTTATTTACCTCAATGAGCTCTGGAGCAGGACTTAATACTGAAATGTGTCAGAAATCTCATAAATTTTTGATAGTCCCTGATCTGAGAGGCAGTCATTTTTAGTCAGCAGAGGCTATAGTCCTTTGTTATCTACCATGTAACTGTGCTTGCAAATGTTAATTGAGCAGTTCCCTTTGTACTGGAGGGAATTATTAGTCCATGGAGGAAAGACTTTGTTAGGTCTGTATTTCAAGAGTATCAGTAGACATATCAAATCTGACTCTATTGTATTAGGTATGTTTACCGTGGTCTTAAAAGTTGCAAGGATGTTTTTATAGTGACTGTGGTAGAAACAGATACTGAACTTTAGTCATGACTGCACCCAAACAAGCGCTATCTGCTTGTGATTTAGCTGAATAAAAATGTGGCCTTACTGTTTTTTTTCAACTTTGAAGAATTAAAATAAGCATATTTTATTTGTTGAGGGAAGAGTCCAAAATGGTTTAACAGGATTTTCATTGTATAGCAAGATAAGGTGAGGATGAACCTCTTTTACAGTTTATGTGTTAATTTATTTCATTACGAGATGTGGTTCTGGGAAGAGACTTGTTCTCAAGAAACAAAAATATTCTGGGAATGCAGGAAATGTGAGGCAATCCTGTCTAGTGACTGCATTTCTCCTAGAAGCATTATCTGTAATTGGAAAGTATATACATTTAAAATAGCTGGTATCTTGCTATTGAATGGAGATGGCAGAGATATCTTTTGCATTTTCAGCCTGAGGACAATACTAAGAAGTTTCCGGTTAGGTAAGAACTTGCATGAAGCAGCCAATTCCAGCAGGTCTCTTTCAGGCTTTGGGTCTGAGCGAGACCAGGGGACAGGCTGAGATGAATTTTGGGATGTGCTTGGTATTTGCAAGTGACACAGGGTCCCCGGTGTGTGGCAGTATGGCAGACAGCACACCGTTTCTTGATATGTGGTGGTGTCTACAGGATCACAAAAAAGAATACATAAAAATGGAAGTACAAAAGAATGTACAAGCTAAAATTTACACTGGGCTCATCGAGTCTGTACAGAAGTCACTCCAGAGAGACTCTGCAACATAAAGAAAAGCAAGGGAGAGAGAGGGCTGTGTACTCTGACTCTGGTGCCGCTCCCACACTTGCTGACCCCAAACCAGGTTGTCAATGGACAGGGCTGTGTGCAGCACTTAAAAGCCTAGTGATGAAGAATATACATGTAAAAATGGTTAATGTGTTTGCCATCACAAAACCAGTCTTTCCATCATTTTGTTGACATAGCCAGGAAAAATGATGGACTGCTATAATGACTGACATAAAAAAAAAATTCCATTACCTAGAGCCCCAGATTTTGAATTACCATGCCACAGTGCCGAATGCACAGGGTTTACACCGCTGAGCTGGCACTGGCACTGGCACTGGCAGGGAAATGAGCATGCATGCCATCAGGCACTGAATTGCACAATGTTAACATAGTTTCCATATAGGTAAGGGTTTTTCCAACACACATAATTAAAACATAGTCTAACAGAATAATTTTTGTTGCGTTGAATTGTGCCAATGTGGAAGAAAATATTCAGCAGTTCCTGGTGGGAAATATTAGCTCCTGGAATGGAGGCGGTTGCAGTAAGTCTTGTATATCATTAAATCATGTACAGACTTAGAAACTCTTGTTATTCAAGGAACTGCTTCTATATTGGAAATGTAAGTCACAATGCCAAATTGTATTTAATTTTATACAAAAATTGACATGCACAGAATCAGTTTTCTACTCCATGATGATGTATACCCAGTAAGGAGACTTTATTTCCAGTAGGAATCTCCAAAAATTATTGGCCAACAATACTATATACTGGTTGCATACTGACATTTCTCACAAGAACCAAAAGACTGTGCATTATACAAATACATAGAAAGGGACAGCAGAGAACTAAGATGCAAAAAATTTTCTCCAAGCCTGTTGTATAAAAAAAATGTTTTTTATCTTTTTTGCTTTACTTGCTTTTGGTCATATTGAGGAAGGTTTGAAAGTATGATGAATAAAAAACTTCAAGGCTATTATACTGAGGAAAATCAGAAATATTGTCTTGTGGGAGAACCTTGATATCTTTTACTATTTAGTTCTTTATTAAAAAATCTTTTTTTTATTTCTGGTCAAGCCTTTTAGGTTACTTGTAATGCATTAGAAGGAGGGCAGCTTTGTATGCATATCACAGTGTAGCAGGCATAAGATGTGCTTCTACTGCATGTGCTGTTTTCTCATTGAGACCACTGAGGAAAAATTTGCTCAGTCAGTCCATGATTTTATACCACATTTGTGTGCTGACCCTAGGGCTTGTCAGGTATGCTCACCTTTTGGGATATTATCAAAAGGGAAAGGACACTGGTTTTTGCCCTCAGGCAGATGAAGGCAGATATCTCTCAAGGTGATTCTGCTCTGAATTAAACAATTGCTTTACATTATTGTCTTAATGATTAAAGTTGTCTGCTGAGGATAATAATACGTACTTGATTAGATTTATTTGGCATGAGTTTTTGATTTAGATTCCCCAGGAGGACAAGTCTGAAGTGGTACTTGCTCTGGAGGCGGTGCCACTGCTTGGCAGTGTGGCTGGCTCCTTTGCATGGGGAAATTACTCCCTGTCTGCAGGCAGCCTCCTCTTGCTTAGTCAAATGATCCACCCAACACATGTCCTTTGTTACTCACAGCTCGTCAAAGCCTGAGAAGTTCATAAAACAGTTACGAAAGCTTTGTATTCTTGGAGCAGCTGAAATGCTAGATAGCGACTTCAGAAGTAATGATTTTATGCGCTCGAGGTGATAAACACACAGCCGCCACCTCATTGCGGTTACTGTACTTCACAGAAAGGTTTCATTTTCTAAGCCAAATCCCACGCTTCAGCCAGCACTCTGTGTCCGTTTACACCATACACCTGCCTGCAGGCCGAACCCTTCCATGTGGAATGAACAGGCAGCACATTCAGGTGGAGGATTTGGCTGCCCAAAGGTGGGCAGTGTTGCCAGGGCAGACGCCCCTGGGTATCTGGGACAGGTCTGGGGTGCGATGTGGACCTATGGGAAGTCGGCTCCTGACCGGAGACCGGGGCATCTCCAATGGCATGAAAGAGTTCAGGCAACTGAATCATTACGCTTGTTTCCAGCAGCTGAAATGGCCTTATCTGAAAGTAGTCTGATCCTCCTTGGCATGGAGAAGAACTGGTCCAGGCAAAACTGTTGGCCCTGTATAACAGGAACAGTTGCATTTTATGTTAACTTAAACTGACACTTGGGCTTGGGACTCCTCATTAAAGCTCTGAGCAGCCCGTTTGTGTGGGTGAGAGGAGAGCCAGAAACAGCGTGGTTCATGTCAGCTTGATCCTCCTATTGTTTGAGAGGAAAATTGCTTAGAAAAAAAATTACATCCTCACTGACCCAAAACTTAAGGCATTATCAGTCAGGTTAGAAAGATGCTTTCCCATGGTGGGGGTCCCTGCGAGAGGCTACTGGGAGCACTTTAACTCAGTGCATGGGAGCGTTAAAATAACTGATGTTAAGGGAAAAAAAAAATCCTACTCTACCCACAGTTGCTTTAATTCACTGCAACTTAAGTTCTGCAACTGGTGGAGCTCGGCTACCCCCTCCTGGGGACAGGGTGAATGGGCAGGATCAGGTACGGGCTTCTCCTCCTCCCTTTGCTCTAACACTTTGAAACTGGTTTTTAACTGCTGACTGTGGACATCTCTGGCTTTGAACTCCTGAGGTGCTTGTGAAAGGCAAGATTATTTGGAAAAGCAAGCTTTTCTAGTAGGATGAAATCTGCTATAGTACTGTTTTTATCTCGGTTAAAAAGACTAATTAGGGTCTGGTCATCAAAAAAGAAAATTCGTGTTTTGAAATGATAATCTGGGGATAATCTTCATTGTTCTGGTGCTGTAAATAGAAGCCCTGTGTACACCTAATACAGAAGTTGTATTCTATGTCAAAATAAAATACCTTTTCCTTCTTTAATTTGAAAAATCTTTTTAAATGATTATAAAACAGGTGATTGAAACTTCAAGGCTAGTCTATCTTGATTCCCTTTTTAGAAGAAAGAGTGCAAGATCTGTTTTGAAAACTCAGGTATGTCTTAATAGAAAGATACGACAAAGGAAGACAGTGTAGGATTGATCTGGTTCAGTAATAACATCATCCCTTTCAGTTAATCTATCAAAAGACAACAGAGCTTTTTTAGAGACACGTGAGTGTAGCAGCATTTCACATAGCAACTGTGCATGCTATTTCCTACTTCTCTTCAGTAGCTTGTGGGTGCTCAAACACAGATAAATGAAACATAGCCAGTTACTCACAGCTTTAACTCTCACAGAAGTGTCAAGGGCAGCCAACCACTTGAAGCAGTAGTACCTGTTGGTGTGAAACAGCATAGTTTCAGTGTCGTACAAGTCCGTTGGCATGAATGTCTCAACTTATTTTTTTCTTCTCCTCCTTTTAAAATAAAATGCAAGACAATTATCTTATTCTCTGATTTATTTATTTTTTTCATTTTTTTAACTGCAGGTGCTGGTATACATCTCATCTTTGATGAAGTACATAACTTTAAATGAACACAAGTTCAGGAAGATTGAAAAAAAAATGCAATTTATTTATGAAAAACTCAGTGTGTGGTAGTTCTAGAGGCACAAAGAAGTTTGCATTTTCATTAACAGCAGCAATGCTATATATGTCCATAAATCTACTTATAAGTTTCATCTTATTTCCAAAGACAGCTTCTAGGAAAGTAAAGAAAAGAGCTCTGACTCAAATAAGCACTGGGCTAGGGTTTAAACATAATGACAAAAAAACACCATTTATTTGGGGTTCAGGAGACAGGAAACTTTTTTTTCCAAGGCTTTTTCATCTAAAATGATTGGTACTTGACAATTTTCTCAGTGGTCTGCTGAGTGCTAGCAAAAAGCAGTCTGGTTGCTCTCCCTAGCCATGTCAACCACTCTTGATACAATGGGAACAAATATAAAAATCTCTGCTTAATAAGGGATGCAGGATGTGAGTCTGGAAATTGCCAGACTAGATGCAGATTTCAATGTAAATATGAAGAAGTTAGTTGTGCCTTATCTCTATATCTAGTCCAAATGAAAAAAAAAAAATCTGTTTCATCCTGTGGTTCCTTCCTATCTAGATATCCAATTTTTGTACATGTGGACCAAAAACCTAGGAAGCTCATAGTTCCCCAGTTAGTAGCTCTTAATAGTGCATGCTCATGTTTGCTAGAAATGCAAATCCAAGGCAGAGATGTATTTCAGTGTGTTGGAAGATATATTTCTAAAGCTGTGGTCTATGCTGAAACATTAGAAAGGTTCCAACATTAGAAATGCTGTCTCACACAAAAATATCTGGTGAAAAGGGCTTGTTATTATTAAGCAGTGCGAATTACTGACTGCCTAATACAGACTGTCCTAAAAAGTCGGTTATGGAAATATCTACATCTAGATACTTCTAGATACTTTAGTACTGCTCCTAAAACCTTCATTTTCTAATGTTACCTTCTAATTGCCCATTCCAAATCTGCGTGATTTGTATTTAAGGGCAGGATTTTCAACGTACAGCTTTGATTTGACACCCCCTCCTTAAATGTTTGTACCCAGACAAATCGCCCCTTGGCTTCAGATCCTTTCTGTATCACACCACCACATATTTTGAGGACTAGGCATAGCGTGCCCATGAATGCCCCTAAAAGGAGCCACAGACAGCAGTGACAGATCACTTCAATCTCCATCCTTCTCCAGAGATCCTGTTCTGAAGATGCCAGCTAACACCTACACTGCTCACAGCTTTCCACAGAGTGTTGCGTTTCTTCCTTAGGTGCTGACAATGGCACCTGATTATTTTCAATGAGATATTTCCAGATTGTGTTAGCTTTGAGGAACTGACAGCATGGATCAGGTTTAAAACTGATGAATCATGTGTGAAAGTATCTGTGAGCCTAACTGTTATGACAGGTGCTTTTTCTTACAGTACTTTTTCTTCTCTTTAATAATCCCCTATATTTAGTTCCTCTTCCAAGTGACGTAACTGAAATAAAGAATAACACTAGTGGGAGCCCTTGGCTGACTCGACAGCACTAGCACAGCCCTGTGTGCTCCCTGCAGGGTAAGATCGTCCAACATTTAACTTTCCCCAGTTTTTAACCCCTGCTGTAGGCTACTAAGACTCATGGACCCCTTTTCCAGAGCAAAAGGGAAACTCTTCATTTCCTCCACTATGCAACCTTAGCCAAAGAATGTCAATCTATTTGCAGGGCAGCTCACTTGAACTCACACTTCCCTTTTAAGGGGTTGTGACATAAATCTCTCAGGACTATTCAGGCACCCAGGGTGGACCTCAGGCAGATTTGCTCTGTCTACATTGTGCAATGGGACCCGATATTGCCTTCCATTTCCCCCCTCCCAAAGGCTTTCCATTTTCTACTGTCCAAAAGGCTTTGGGAAGCCCCAGTTTCTTTCACTGATTCAGATCAGAGAGATGATGCTTTGTCTCCTCCAGCTCCTCCGTGCTGTTTGCAGGAGTAGGACAGTGCTGTGATGCAAAGGCATGGGCTCCCCATGCCATGGGATGTGCTGAAAGAGAAAAGGGGGCTCCCAGGCAGATCTGTAGATCTGTTCCTAGTGTACATGGCTTTCCCCAGGCAATACTCACAGAGATGTTGGAAAGAGAGTGGAGAGAGATTTGTTATTTATTTACAAGGTCAGTTGTCTCTCTTGGGGATGTTCCTAGTTTACAGAGTGGGTGTGCAAGCAAGCATACCATGTAGTGTAAATATAGATGGGGATTACACACCTTAGCACTACATGAAATGGTCAAAACCATTTTCAAACATGCCTAAACATTTTTAATAAATAAGCTGATATCCATTTATCCATTTGCATGCTTATAAACACTAAGAGAAACATACATTTTACTAGTCATCTGGTAATATTCTATGTCAACAGAGCTATTGGAGTTTGTATATTGCTTCATGTATACATTGCTTAAATTTTTCGTGCTAAATGTGAAGGGGTTTTTAGCTCCTAAAAGAGATAGATAGTTGTTGAACTGTGGAAAACTATACATTTCTTTAAGCTAAATGAGTTACTGAGAAATGTCTATGCTAATTTTATTGTAAATTTTTGCCTTATTAGAAGGTCCATATTCATGTCAGGATTTAATGCTGAAGATTTATTTTGATGTCTTCTAGTCTGAACACCAGTTACAGTTTCAATCATTTAGGCTGCACTTGATTAAAACATCTGTGAACTTGAGTGTATTAATTAACTGTTTTCCTAGTTTAAGGAATTTTTGGCATATATTTTCTGCCTGAATGGTAAGTCATCTTCACATGCAATATCAGATAAAGTTAGTTCAACAATCATGTCATTTATTTTCCACGCAATTGCTCCCTTTTGCCTTTGTAGTGTGTTTTGCTCCTCAGTCCCTTGATACAAATTCGTGACTCTGCTAATCAGTATCAAATCAATTACAATTTGACATAATATACTTGCAGGATTTTTGACATTGTCTGGTTTGAATAAGCTTATCCATGGCTATCTTCGGAGCTTATTATAAAATTCTGCTTCAGAAACATCACAAAATTCACATAATGAATGAGAAATTTAGTTGTTTGTCACTGTCATGATTTCCTCTCCAAAACCCAAACATTATAATAATTTATCCACTAAACCTTGATGAAATAAACCTCATATAACCCTATCTCAGTAAAGCTCTTGTGAAACTTGTTTTACGTTTTGAGACCCTTAACTGAAATGTGCTCAGCAGCTGCAAAATACTCCCCTTGTTTATTGCACAAACTTTCTAAATCTGCTGCCTGCTGCTCGCACTTCAGGGTTTTTCTTTTTGGTGTGGTAAGAAGAGGAATTAAATCCATCATGTTCTGTACAGAGTCCTAGGAAAAGTGTTAGCTTTTATGCTGGAAGGATCTAATGTAGAAGCCATTAGCAATGGTGTTGCAGAGGACTGAAAATGAAGTAAGACTAAAGGTAGAATGTTCTAGTGGTATGAGAGAATACTTTCCTGCTATGGATGAAGAAATTAAAGATTATTCGTGAGGGGAAAATGTACATATTGTGACCCTGAGGCTGATCTATGATCCAAACAAATGTCCACATCCAGGAAATGGAGGCAGAAAGTAAATGTTAATTTATTGCATCAGTTCCAGTTAAGATTATGTCTAACATATACAACATTACAATATAACCGATTGTCTCTAACCACTCTTCCAACAGAAAAAAATTGTAGACAATTAACTGCAGCAGAGATGATGGAAATATTAATGCAGAAACAGTGTAAAATCAAATATCATGCATCTTCTTTATCAAGGTAAGGAGGAACAAGTTTTGAGATTGACAAAATTATTTAGCAAGGTGAGCTTTCAAATTGCATGCAAATCTTATTGAAATCAGTGGGAAACTACTTCTTCACCAGAAGGAAACAACCTTATTATAATTTTGGACCTTTCACTTTGAAACACATAGAAAATTTTTACAGGCAAGAGTAAAAAAAAAGTCTTAGTGAAAACAGACCTGGCTTAGAGTTCACAGTTCTTTAAGCTTGTACTAAAATCAAGAATGGAGTCAGAGAAAAGTTTAATGATGAGGGAGAGATTGTAGGAATTAATGAGTGGTAAACCAACAAATGAATTGCTCTATTGATACAGCGAGTAAATATTTATTCTGCTGGAATGAGTGAGGTGTGTGATTGTTCTCTGCTCCTCTCATATCAATCATAAATCAGTAAAGAGAAAAGTTACAAGTATTTAATGTGAACAGGTACTAAATTGTCAAAGGAATCTGAAACAGTGCCAGTAAACTCTTTTGTCAAAACCAGAGATGGTCCCTGTATGAAAAGAAAAAGAAATTAAATCTGACTTGAAATACATCTAATATCTTGGACTTTTGCTTTAATTTGATTCAGGGGTAAGCAGCAAATTTCATGCCCACACTTCAACTTAACCCAAATTTTTGGGAGCTACAGTGAAGATCCCTTGTCCAGTTAGAAATGTTGGCTAGACAGCATATGACCCACCACTGAATAAATGGTGGACAGAGCAATGTTTGCACTGCAACTGGGAAGTCTAGTTGTAACAGGAGAGTACATTTGCACAGTAATTTGAATGGGCTTCCTTACTAATTCATAATAAATGAGTCTTTCATTTGCACAGCTGTCTCACCCACCCAGCCACAGCTTCACTCCCTATGCTCCCTACTTATATCCCATCCATCTGCCATGACCTCTTTCCTACTCTGTGACCCAGTGTGGGATGCAGGTGGTGGATCAGGACCTGGAGCCCGGAGGACATCAGTCATGCTGCCATCTGAGGTGTGCCATGCGCTCAAAGCACCTCCAGTGAACGGTGCCCACTTTGCAGCTGCTACCTGCTACTGCATCCTTTTCTCTGCCTGGAGCTAAATGCTGGGAAAGAGAGAAGTTAGGTCTGAATAGTCTCGTTGTGAAATCATTTGCCAGAGTAAACCATTTACTTTGATGTAAAATAGCTGGCTAACGACTGATATTAAAATGTGCAGGGGAAAATCCATTTATGCAGGTAAACAGCTTTGTAATATATGTCCTGAAACCTGATCTAACCTTTGTCTCAAAATGGATAGGAAAAGGATAGAGTCTTCGATTATCAAGAGAAAAATGTTGCCCTCTTCCTCATATATGTACACAGACTAGCTTAAAGAAATCTAGTGCTGATGATTCAGTGAGACTGAAATCTCGCTCCTGTGCACAGACAGTGATGACCTGAGCTTCTCCATACCAACACAAGTGTGTTAAGCTCATACTCTACACTAATTAAGTCTTTGATGTCCAGGGGCACTAATTAGGGTTAGTGATGTGGTGTCATGACTTACTTCCCAACATAAGAAGGACATGGACCTGTTGGAATGAGTCCAGAGGAGGGTCATGAAGATGGTCAGGGTGCTGAAGCACCTCTCCTATGAAGACAGGCTGAGAGAGCTGGGGTTGTTCAAAGTGGAGAAGGCTGTGGGGAGACCTTATTGAAGCCTTTCAGTACCTGAAGGGAGCCTACAAGAAAGCTGGAGAGGGACTTTTTACAAGGGCTTATAACTACAGGACAAGGGGTAATGGTTTCAAACTGCAAGAGGGAATTAGATTAGATATTAGGAACAAATTCTTTACTCTGAGACTAGTGAGAAACTGGAAGAGGTTGGCCAGGGAAGCTGTGGATGCATCCTCCCTGGAAGTGTTCAAGGCCAGGTTGGACAGGGCTTTGAGTAACCTGGTCTAGTGGGAGGTGTCCCTGCCAATGGCAGGGGGGTTGGACTGGATGATCTTTAAGGTCTCTTCCAACCCAAACCATTCTATGATCCAGGATACTGCATTCCCCTTCGTTTTCTTATCCTTCTCCCTTCCCTTCACCCCTCCTATCAGACACACCCTCAGCAGCTCTCCCTTGGGTACCAGCAGCTCAGACCTTCCTCTCTCCTCTCTTTCACCGCAGCCTCATCTGTCCCTGCTCCTGCAGCCCAGCAAGGCTGCCTCTGGTCAGTGGGGCCCACTTCCTTCCTGTTCCTTTGCTACTGAGATATCTCCCCACTGCCAGGTGGGACATCTCGTCATGGACCAAAGACCTGAGCTCGGCCAGGAAAGTCAGGTCTTCTGAGTCCTCAGAGAGGCACCTAACAATTAAATACTTAATTAAAGCTGACATGATTCCTAAGCCAAAGAGAGGAACACATACCGATACTTTATTTTATGTTGTAGGGAGGTTCAGCTCCTGTTTTAGCAAACATGTTATGAAATAAACATCTGTAAATAAATAAATGTAGGAACATACGCCAGACACCTACATTTTAGCTATAGGTGTTGAGTTTTTTTCTGCATTGAAACAGTCAGTCTTGCCCAGGCTGACCAGAGCACATCAGCTGGCCCTGGCACATCCCTGTTGTGCATCCTGGTGCAGCTCAAGTGGTAGGGGTCCCTCCCCTACTAAGGAGACAAACTACCTTGCCTATTTGGAAGCTTTGGGACCCAGGGCTGGTAGGTCATAAGACAAAGGTAGTGTGCTGGGCCCTGGTTCCTCTCTGCCTGGTGCCAGAAAGCCAGAGAAAAGCTTTTGTTTAGACAAGAACACAGAAAGAGCAGAATCCTGAAGATTTTCAGGCTACCGGGGAGAACAGCATGGTTAAAAGTTAGTTACTCCTGCTGTGCAAGGTAAGAGTAAAAGGTAAAAAGCTCATGTAGCAGCTTATGAAGCTTCATAGGTAGAAGTTTGTGAAGACAGACATAAAAAAAGTAATTATTATTGTCCTTAGGTAGAAGCTCTTTAATTCTGAGGGAAACATCTAGAGCTGTGGCCCACATTTTAATCCATAGTAATTTTTCATAGCAATCCTGATGATGTAAAAGTCATGCTATATTTGTTAGATTAATATACCACTAATTCTCTTACTCGCTATAAGTGAAATTAAATAGCTTGATTTCATTTATTACCGATTTCTTCCACTAGTGATACCACCCCTGCTTTCCAGCATTGCAATCTCATTTTAGGTTGTGCTCTATGCTCCTGCAGCTGTGGACTGCACCTGTAAATGCTGAAACCCTGCAGAGAGGAGCCCTCCTACTCAGGAAGCTGTTAAATAGAGAATATAAAAAAAATTAAGTGTAAGATTTATTCAGTCAGTACTATTTTATGCTGCCAAGCAAAAAGAAAAGAAGAGCTGTTGGAATAATGTATCCAAATTTTTCACAGTTTCTGACAACACTGAGAATATCTTTGGTTTCATAGATGAATGGCTTGAACTATACTTGCCTTCGAGGCAAATCTGTGAAATATCAAGAAGAAATGATGCCTTGAAGACATATTGATGGGTAACGAGGAGATCGCTGTATGATTACTGACACTTGTGCTCTTGAAACAAAACTGTACTATTACAATGAAAGCAGCATCACCTGAAAGCAGACGAGTTAGGGAGGAAATTGCCCTTTCATTGTGCTGTATTCTTCTCTAAAGGAAGGTATGTGTAATTATATTACTGTGATATCTTTACTGAAGATATTTTCTAGTTGGTGCTTGTCAAATTTAGATTAATGAAAACTGATTTTTATTTTAAACCTATCTGCCTTCATGGCACCATCTACAGGTACTTCATGGGTCCTGTAGGCTGCTGCTGGAGAGCTGTGTTCCTCTGAATTTTCCAGAGGAGTGTAAAGATCTGGTGGTGTTCATTGCGACTTGGTCGTGTTATGAAGCTGTCATTGCATTTCTCTAGTTAAACTTCCATTTAGACTCTGTCAGGATGAATGGATGCTATTTTATGATAGTAATTCTTATTCACACTATGAAAACCATTGAAAAGAGCAGGCATGTTTGCATTATGGAGACTAACAATTTGTGGGCTTGGCCCTTGAAGGTTCTTGTAAGGTTATCCATAGTTTTGTGGCTCTGCAGAGAAAGAAGCTGTGCTTTACCAAATCTGAACAAAATGTGTTAAATGGGTTTTGTGTTGAACTTGTCAGATTTTCAATTATAGCTTTTGCTTAAAGTTTTATTGCATCTCTGCTGAAATATGATTTACTGATTCACATGAGTGAATTTGCCACATTTGAGGGGAACCAGTGATAACTGATGGAATTTTAAAATGTATATGTATGTATATAACTTTAGGTCTGAACTGTTTTTATGATTTTTATTAGTGGGTTCTGGATCTGTAGATGGGTTGTGAAGGTCCAGTGACCTTTTCTCAGTAAAGGTTATCTTTAGCTTGTAAACCATAGTACAGTTTTGAATATTCTATGTCTCAAAAAAACCAAACTCTCCTATTCCTATCCACAAACTTATCTAAATGTTTTAAAGGATTTAATACTTATCCTTAAATCTTGTTGGTAACTTAGTTGTTTCTAGAAAAAAAAAGAACTTTTTTAGTTTTTTCACTTAGAAGTGAGCTCTATCTAAGATACAAAGACATCAAAATGTCTCCTAAAAATATATATGAAGCAGTTAATGTTCTTTCCAGCCTTTAAATGTGCCTGAAGATTTAACACTGCATTAAGGAAATGAAGTACAATTAGAGTGTAGGCTTATGTGGTGCTAGAAAATAAAGAGGTTTCTCAAATAACCATTCCTGTAAGCAAAATGTTAATTCTCTTCCAAAGAAGATGATGGAGAAAATGTTGGTTATTGGTGTCTGAACCAGCAGGGTGTCCTAGCCAGCACTGTAGCCACATGACCTGGTACGCTGGCTCCTCTGACTCCCTGCCCAAACCAGCTCCATGTGGGGCTAGCAAACCTGAGAGGTACCGTTTCCCATGGCAGTCCTTCACAAACTCAGCCTTGCAGTGCTGTGACTGCATTGTATTGCACTGAGCTCCCAGAATAGACGTAACTCAGTATGTTCTTATGGAGGTTTGAGCCAGGTTGGCCTGGGCTCCCAGGGATATTCTATGAGACTGGATTGTTCTTAGAGTCCAGGTGTTCTAAGAGACTTCATCAACCCTGCATAGCAAGATGTGAGATCTTGCTCCTCAAGGAAGCTTTATCGACTGCAGGCATTTAAAGCAAGAAAGAAGAGGGAATTTGTAGGTTGAAACAGAGAATCTGCTGGGAGGATGACTATGGAAGGTCAGCTTTTTAATCCATATAAAATACTTTTACTGACTCTGTTGCCATAGTTTTGACAGCTGCATGTTAGATTGTGTATATTTATTTTATATCATTGCTGTGAGGTGGTATTATTTTAAGGATGGGCTCTCTCTGTTTCAAGGATAGAGGTGCTTGTTCACAATCAGGTAGGATATCTAAGATGTAGAAGAGAGTTGAACTGGCATCATCTACATCCCAGCTGCACACTAAATCCTTTGCTATAACCATCTTCTCTGTACTTCTTAGTACAGAAAGTTTGGGGTGCCACTTCAGCTGAGTAAAGTACAGCTGAGCTTCTTGAATACTTCAGTGTACTGCATTTTTGCAAAAGAAGTTAGTTCCAGTTTAGGTACCAGAATAAATGTATTTTTGAAAATCTGTTCCCAAATGTCAGTCACAACAGTGAATCTGGGGGGCTTGAAGTTAAACACAAGTACATTACTTGGCTTTCATTTGCTGTCAAATTTTGTGTGTGTAGGTGGCAAGCTCAAACAGCACCTGCCAACTACTTATTGGTTATTGGCTTAGGATAGAGCTGTTAGTCCTGTCCTTCATTTATGTTTAACTATGAGGCATCCACTTAGTGTATTATTTCTTATTTGCTTTCATTATTGTATGAAAAATGATGAAATTTGAGGTTCAACAAAGTACACAGTCTCAAAGCGGGAGTTCTGATTTCAAATGACTTTGTAATTGAGAAAGAAAAATTGCATCTAAATTCAGTTACCAATGCACAGCTTGGTGAAAAAACTATATTTAAAAGATGCAGTCTATCAGCCATTGAATGTAGAGGAGAAACTATAGAATCGTATTAACATTTTTCAGGTTGAAAGTGTGTCTGGACTGTACCCACAAGGTAATTACTGAGACCTGTTCTTCGTGTCCTGAACTCTCATCAGAATGCACAGTCCCATATGCCTCAAGCAGAATAAGCACATAAGTGTACTATTATAATAAATTTTATGTGATCTTGTTTGAGAGAGTATCTTAGTTGATAACTGCAAAAAGAACTCTGTTATCTGGTAAAAACACTTTCCTTGTTCTTGCAACTTTTGATATCACATGCAAAGTTAGTTTATAATTCCTAAATTGCTTTATTTACATGCGTTCTGACCAACAGGTCCCTCTCCTCAGCCCCTGTTAGTAATTTGAATTTTGCAGTCACCTACTGCAAAGTCATTGTTGTCCCCAGCTTTGTTTTGAACACTGTGTCTCATCTCTATCAAGTCCTGACAATGACCCATCTTCTTTCTTCTCACTTATGTGTTTGTATAAAGGGTATTTGAGCGATAATATGCCTTGGGAGACTGGTTTCAGTATACATTACACAAGTAATGCAATTCTTCCTTACCTACTTTCCCTGCCAGAAAAATCATTTGTTTTGTGAATGGGTTTGTTTACGGTCGAGGTGGTGGCAAGCTTTGCTGAGCCTTCCGTGTGTGAATTTGCATTTTGAAAACATCTTTACACAATAATGATCAAAACTGTCACAGATGGAGTTTTTACACCAGGGAACATTTGAAGGTATTTTCCTCTTTAAATTAGGGCTCAGGTTTGAGAGTTATTGGAAAGATCCATTTAAAGTAAGGATGGAGGATTGAAGGACATTCAATCATTCAATCAATGTCACATTAAAGAACCTTTTCTGGAAAGCCTCTTCCAAAAGAAGAGGCTTGCCACACTAATTGGTTCCTAGCTCTGGGAGCTGCATGAATTGTCCTGAAGCTTAGGTTGGCTTGAATTAGCTGAGTGGAAAGAAACCCAACAAACACCTTGGAGCCAAACTAGGGTGAGAGGTAACTGCAAGGCTGGCTCACTATAATTTCATTTCTCTGTATTCATCTCCAAGTATAATTCATTCCTTATACGTTGCATATTGATATGGCAGACACAATATTTTGTCTCCTATTTAAGACGAAAGGTCATTTTTCAGCTGCCCCCTTCTTACAGGATTGGTGGAATCACCAGGGAAGTGTATTGGATCACGCAGTACCAAGCAGCCAATTTGAGATGAGGGATTGCCAAGACCCTCCAGTCCGCTCCTGCCCTGAGTTGCATGGGCTTGTCTGTAGGCTGGGAACAAGGGAGGAGAGGAGTCTCTCCATCAGCATGTTGTATCCAGGACCTCTGGCACAGGGCAGTGCAGACGGGAAGAGGTTTGAGACAAGAAGTTCTGCTAGGAAGCAGGCAGATGCCATATGCCCTTCTTCATTTCTGTGCTTTCATAAACTGTACATGAATAGTTGGTTTGCCAAAGTGAAGGCTCAGGTTCTGCCAGAGTAGCTCTAGATTAGGGAGAGAAGGCCTAGCTGTATCTCCTTGCTGATCCTCTCTTGCTGCCTGGTAACCTGTCTTCTAGCAGCTCACTTCTGTGCTGCCAGATCTCTTCCTCTGGGAGGAGTATTTTCATTTTAAATTCTGTATGGGAAACATCCTTGTCTATGGTAGTTTTGAAGGAGCATTGTCATATCATAAGGTACAGTTCTGTTTTTTGAACCAAAGCCTAATACTCCAAGTACATGTGCACACACACCTTTTTACATGTGAACCACATTGTGCTTGTTAAATATGAGTATTTCCAGGACTGTTACCCAGTTCTGCAGATACAGCATTCTAAGATTATCCATTTGCTGTCTTTCCATCAAACATACTCATTGCAGGAATAGAAAGATTTCTTTTTACTATCTGCCAACCATGGAAACTCTGAAAGTTAAACCGTATTCTTTCTGGTTTATGAATCATCACCCCTAACCTTGACTCAGCAATCGCAGGGGAACACTTAAGCCATGGTTAACATATATTCTTCTGATCAAAAAGATTCTGTAGTATGGTGTTATGTTACTCATTATTTCTTTAATAATGCCTATATAGAATCCCACTCATGATCTTTCAGCTGCATTAGTTCAGTGGAGATGAGAGAATGAAACAGTGGAACATTATTTTTAGTCCTTTGAGACAGATGAGATCTCACATTAAGTATGTTATGAATGTAGAAGAGGTATCACTTTACTGGCTATAGTTAACTGAAAATCAGATTAATTTATTGCTTCAAGGTGGCAGCTTTTAGTTACTCTGAGATATGATGCTCTGGCTAGAGGAGAAAATGTATGAGAGTGTGTGCTGGATGTGAGAAGATCCAGGAGATGGTACTCTTCATTATTAATATTTCTTTTGGATATACTGTGATTATTTATGACTATAAGAAGAAAAGTGTTTTGCATCAAAGGCAATTATGCCAGTTAACAGCATGTTCAGACTAAGATAATTGACTGAACAATCTTTAAATACTTTGCCCCTTTCAAACCTGTTGCTTGGATACCACTTTCTCTGAACTATTATGTACCTTGCTGAAAATTAAATAGTAAAGAAAAGGTTTTAGGAGCTCTTTCATTTGTCTTTTCCATAAATTAAAAATAATTTCAGAAGTAGTGTCAAGGAATTATGGCTTTCTGGCAGCAAAATACTGACAGGAACAGCTGGAAAATGCAACTCATGCACAATCTGAATTCAAACATTTGTTTTGTAGATGCATGGGGTTTTTTGCATGCAAGCTTTTCCTTCCTCTTCCAAGGGAATTTGACTTTGAGACGCAACAAACAGATTCTCAAATTGTAGACATCCTGCAGTAACTGGATAACATGTCCAGGTAAGTCTCGTAGTAGTGAGAATGGTTTGTTCCCTGCTCAGTTTTACTCACTAAAATATGTAATCTGAACGTGTGAGGTATTGTTTGTGATCTGAGGATTCTGTATGATGAAATGCTTTTAGGTCTCCATCTAAATGCCAGGTATTTTATTGAATTACATCATGCCATGAACCGCTGTGCTTTCTTTAAGCTGTGAGCTGCTACTTTATCTGTACACAAAAGCCTCTCAGAAATGCCAGAAGTGCCTTAAAGCAAGGGCTCAGATTTGCCTATGGGACTCATTTTATGTTTCACCATTGCCGTGGGTTTGGGAAAGCTCTGGTTTTATCTGCCTTGCTTTGCTCTGATACAAGTGAGAGGAAGGGCTGGTCATGGTCTGGTTGGCTCAGCAGGCAATGTCATTGGGATCACTTTTTTCAGGGATCATCTTACCAATTAAGCCCAGAGCTTAAGTTATGTGACATGGCTACCTGGATACTGAAGACTTTCCAGTGAGAGTCTAATAAATAGAGATTTGACCTAATGAAGGTGACTTCTGCTGTGTGGTGGAAGGCAAGGTAAGTCCCCTACCCATTCCCTGTGACCCCCTGTACCTGGAGAGGGTTGTCCTGCCCCAGGCTGTATACACTGTGCTTTTTCCCATGAGCTGCAGGGATGACTGCTAAGGGCTATGCTGAAGCTTACGCTAAGAGAACAAGGCCAGGGAGACTGAGTAGATACACGTGCTTTTCTTACGAGAGTAGAGCAGAAGCTCTCAGGCCAGGACTGGTGGCTGTGGAGGGCATCTGCAGCAGTCCTAGTGGATTATACCTGTGGTGTTTGAAGGAGGCGACCACTGCTCTCTTCAGTGCTTTAGCTACCTGGTTGTGTGCTGGTGGTCCAAATTTCATCTCTCCACTTCTATGCTGAGCTGCACTTAGAGCCTGTGCCATCTAGATGGACAACTTTTGTTTGGTGAAAATGCATACAACAGATTTCACAGCATGATACTGACTCAGGCAGACTCTTTGGAAACCACAGGCTGTATCTTAGGAAGCAGCACGTACTGCAGTAAGTGAAAAGTCAGGACTTTGGTGTAGCTCATTGCTTCAGTGGGTGATGGAGCAGAGCTGCCAAGACAGCTGTGGTTCAGTTGTCTCAGCTTTCAGCTCCTCTCTACTTCCTATTTTCATGAAAATGAGCAGAAGCAGAGGAGAGGTTCCTATCTGGATACAGAGTTGGACCACAGACATCTTCTAATCTGGATTTAGGGGTTTGCCCACGATCTCTAATGCAAAGGGAATGTTTTGTCATTTTATGTTCATAGCCAAGCCAGTCAGCAGCACTGTCAAAGTGACTCACAGCAGTGCTGAGTTTGTGACTCACTGCTGTGTCCTTTCTGGAAAGACACTAATCCTCCTTTCCTGCTGTTTGGGCTGTTTTGGGAACCACAACGCTAAGCACTGAAAGGCACATTTATTAACTGACAGATGCCAGAACTGGGTTTTGTTTGTAACAGCGAGGAAATACTTTGTGGCCTCTCTGCTGTTGACTAGGCACTGACACATCTGGCACCCAGGCACAAGAGGATGGAGAGATTTGGACGTTTGTTTCACTGGTTAGATCTGGGTGTCAAACCTATTTCAGTCAGTGGGTCTTTGGGCTGGATTCAAAAGTTTTTCTTAACTACCAACATCTGTGAAATGGCGGCTCCCTGAATACACCCTTCCTGGTCATGCTATTTTAAGGCACTTACACTTTAAATAATAATAATAACAAAATCTTTCAAGATTTTTCTCTGAGTAATTTGTCCTTTAGGGACTTAGAAGTCCTCAGGTTTCTTCCTGACCAGTGACAGGATGTGGTGTATCCACCAGGAGTCATCCAACCCACTGCCACACAGGCAGTCTGGTCAAAAGCCTTCGGGATTGCTTGTGGAACAGGAGGAGCTGTGCCCTATGAACGTACTAAATAGTTTGGTAACTCTACCTCAGTTGATTATTGGTTTAGCTCCTGCCTTATGTGTGACATTTCTGTTTTAAACCAATAGTTGGTTTGTTGTGGTCTCCTGAAGCCTTTAGCTAGGGCAGGAATCATCTTGCGTGTTCTTCGTGTGTTCAGACATTTGCAGAGGATATCTTTATCTTAGCTCATCTCCCTATGCTCAAAATTGCAGTCAGTGGAGAGAAACAGGCATTTCAGGGTGTGATTTATGTGATGTGCATTAGCTCTCTCTGCCTTAGGAGGAGAGAAGTTGTACCCCAGAAGTGCCTGTTTCTCTAAATGCATTGTAAAGTAGTTAATGGGTGATAGTATAGATGAAACGGTCTATACTGACTCAGGTGAGCAGCACCCACAGCATTTATTTAATGAAGAAAAAATTTATCCATGCGAATACCAGTTAACTCAATTTCTGCAACTCTTCCCTGGGGCTTGGACTTTGCATATTTTTTGAACTAAGTGGTTGTGTGGTATTTTTCTCCATTTTTTTTTTTAAACCAGTGTAGTTTTGAGTGGTTTTTTCTTTCTTGAAGGAGGTAGGCAAATTTGTTCAACTGTCATAGGCAAATTTGTACAACTGTCCAGCACTGGACAGCACTGGCTGCACTGATTGACTCAGGCTGTGACTGTGTTTCTACCTCTAATTGTTAGAGAGTCATGAAAGGTTTTCAAACAACAAAGCTGTGAAACTTTCAATCCATTTTCCCATACTATTAACTTAGGATTAAACCTTCAGGCTGCATGGCAGTTGTGAAGAAGCATTCACTCGCACACATTCAGGAAAAGGAGCTCTTCTCCCTGGCTCCCCGTAGGCAACACAGTGTTTCCTCCTTTGACGCGGTGCTTTCACTGTCCTGTGCACTTCCCTCCTTGCCTTCCTTTCCATGCCTCTCTCTTCCACCTTTCATTTCATATCCTGTCCCTTCTGAAAGCCTCTGTCTCCAACCAGACCCCTGCATGGTTGTGCAATTTGCAACCTTTTGCTGTAGATTATCTACACACCCTCATCAATAGCCCCACGTTGGCTGGAGGAATGACCTCAGTCTTAAGCCTCATTAGGGCATCAGAGTGTGCAAGAATCAACAATTTCCTAAAAAATGAAGGAATGTGAGGCAGTCTCCTTTCTAATGAGGACAATGGGTTTGTAATGTTTTTCTTTGTATGTTAAAAAGCATATCCAGAAAAATTCCAAGTGGAATCACTTGAGTCTTGTAACTGTTATGCTTATACTTGACATTTCAGAGCTATGTTGTAGTTCCTGTCACCTTTTCTTGCTAAGATTTAGTTTGTTGGAGATAAGTAGAAGTCTTGGAAATAAAAGTGTTGCAAATCTGATGTAGATGTTTCAGGGTGAGAGAGATCTTCTCTTTCTACTTCCTGTTGGAGTTTTTGACACTGATGAAATTTAAAACAGCTCTTTTTTCTTAACAAATATCTGTCTTTTATAAAGCAAAAGTTCCCAGTTGGTGGTAAAACAAAATAAGTTGCAGCAACAGTCTCATTATCTAAGCTTTCTACTGTTATAGGAAAAAGTGTAAAATAGAAATCAATATTATTTTTTTTATAAAATGTGGTCCCCCCAAAATATTAAATAATGATATAGTCTGAAAACAGGAAAAGTACAAGATTCCACGATGGTGTCAGATTAGTATTTTACTAAAGTACTGTGCTCCTCTACTTCATTTGATAGGTGAAATTGGAGGCTGGGCTTGGTGCCAGACAGAGATGGCCAGGACATCCTGTCAGCTTGAGTAGAGCTCACGAGGCCGTGCTTCCTACCGGGGTTTCATATGGATTGCGTTTTCACATGGAAGTGTGTAAAGGTGGTATAACAGATATTGGACTTCTTTAACATTAATCATTAACAATTTTCACCTTTGGTGGCATGAGGTTGTTCCATCCCACAGAAACTCATGAGTTGACTTAAGTCCCATGCTGCCCATATGCCTACATTTATGAGTTTGTTACTTTATCAGCTGGTGGAATATGCTCATTTGAATAGTAGCAATGAGAAGTATTTAACTGCACTGTCAAAGCCCAAAGTTTTAAATCTGCAAAACTCGGCTGCTCCTAACTCGGGAACTGCCATAAAATATGAAGGTTCAAAGGATTCTTATGTTAAGTTTTGCAAGTGCTTACTTTTTGCATTGAGGAAATAGAAATTTCACTGGGAATTGCAAGACAAGATGTTCTACTGACTACTTTATTTTTTTGTTGCTCAGTTTGACCAGGCATTATGAGTTCCTGGCTGTTAGCTACTTTTGCTCAAGTTGATTGCTCAATACTTACGGCACTCCTACAGGTGCTAGAAATTTTAGGTTCAGTTCCTTTGTCTGTCTGAGAATTATTAGTATTGCCTATCTAATCTGGAAGTCCATTTTGTGAGAAAGGTCTCCATGTAGAGTCTTAACTTCGAAAGGAAGAATTCGGATCTGTGATTCCCAAAGATGGGAGATGTTTTCTTGCAGATAAAAAGAATGCATTTTTGAAAGCGCAGGTCTTAATGGTTGGGTTAATTTGTTCTGCCTCAGATATGTAGGACTGCCAATTTTAAAAGTAAGATCTTTTTAGAACTGAAGGAAAACCGGTTTCTTCCTTCCCTTTAAGAGGTAGCTACAAATTTAGAATTGGCACTGTGTCCTCTAGTGGAAGAATTTTTTCTTTTGAAACAATAAATAATGTTTATAATAAATGTCTAGGGTTGGATGATGTCTCTGCTGCTGGAGCTGCCACTTTTGTGAGCAGTGTGAACAGTGAGCTTTTAAATATGCTGAGAATTTAAAAAAATGCTATGCTGTCACTGTAATACACTACTTTTTCCTCCCTTCAAAAATCTTTATTACCAACAATGAACAACAAAATTCTGGCAACAAAATTCATAACTGCTGAGCTTCTTCTCTGATTTGGTTTTCATATGGGACATTCCTCTTGTGACTGTAACTGACTCTTCTATGCAGAAAGGGGCCATGGTCTGGCGGCTCATGTGTTAGCTTGGAACCAAGAAAACATGGGTTCTCTTCCCACAGGTGTCCCAGCCATTGCATAAAAACAAATGGCAGCAACTAAACCAAAAAGTGATTTCTCTTAATGCAGAAAAAAAATAAATCATAATAGATATAAATTTATTCATCTTTGATACCAAGCTTTCCTTCAATGTGTACCCAAATGACTCTGTTACAAGGAGGGGTGTATGCATCATGCTGGTAGAAAGGTTACGTCAAAGCAGAGCTTCGATCTTTAAGAGAAGTTTTAATCTGTTTTGGACGACTGTTTCCTGCTATACAAAATCTAATCATGCTGTTCTCTGCACAAGTGGTTTAGCTAATTCCTCTGTATCTTCTCCCATGGAAATGCTGCTTGCATTTACATTGCCCAGCAGTGGTGTAGGTAGCATGGTGGAAAAAGTAGGAGGCACAGCCTCCTCTTACCTGCTGTCCATGCCTGCATTTGCCATCTCCATGTTTCAAACTTGTTTTTCAGTGGTTTGCAGATGCTTCTCTTTCTCCCCACATAAATTCCAACAGTATGACCAGATGTCTAGTTCATTTCTCTCAACACACTTTACAGCCCTATTCTGAAATGTTAACACCAGCCACAACAGAATCATATGCTTGTTGTGTAAATTACTACAATCAGATAGCCAAAACATTATCTCATGCTGTCCTAGATGTTATAATGCTTGCAGCTAAAATGCACCCTTAGATTGCCTTAGGGCAGAGGTCTCTGGGCTTTGGCTGTGCACTGGGATGGGCAAAGGCAAACCTGTCTATGTAAGAGTGTGTGTATGTATGCAGCCTAGACAGATGCCATATTCTGAACCAGTTACTGAGGGCCCATGAAAACTTGTTCCTTTAATGGAAAAAGCAGAAAATCAAGTTAATCTGCTGAATTTTTAGCAGATCAAACCGCTATCATTTTCCCATATAGGAAATCTGTGGTTGGAGCACAGGCTAATATAAGACCAAAAGTATATCACTTGATTGCATCTCCACGCAAGATGTTCTTAAAGAGGAAGAGCTCATATAACTGGCTTTTAGGAAGGAGAAGGTGATCATGATACTATATCAACCTGGCTGAACAAACTTGTATTTTAAACTCCTGTTAGCTTCAGTGGCTGTGCTGCCTGATGTCAGTGTGAGTAGAACAGTCCAGCAGTGACTGACTATGAAGAAGAGCAAAAGGTCTATGCAAAATGCTCTTAGAATCTGAATGTAAAACTCACCTTGATAAACTCTTGATGTTTGGGTGCTGGACTGTGGCTAAGAAACACACGTGTCACTGGCCTGCTAGTCTTCCTAATTTTTTTTTTTTTTTCCAGTGTGTGCTTCTGTATTTGTAAAAGGGGATGTTGTGATTTAGGCCCAGCTGACAACTAAGCACCTTGCAGCTGCTCTCTCACTCCTCCCTGCAGTGGGATGAGAAGAAAACATAAGAAAATGCTCATGGATCAAGACAAGGACGGTGGGAGGAATCACTCACCAATTATGGTCATGGCAAAAACCAGACCCAACTTGAGGGAAAAAAAAAATTGTTACCAATCAAATAACAGTAGGATAATGAGAAGTAAAACCAGATCTTAAAAACACCTGCACCCAACCTGTCCCTTCTTCCTGGGCCCAGCTTTGCTCCTGATTTCTGTAACTTCTCGCCCTCAACAGTGCAGGGGAACAGGGAACGGGGGTTGCAGTCAGCTCATCACATGTTTCTGCTGCTCCTTCCTCCTCAGGGGGAAGACTCCTCATTCTCTTCTCTGCTCCTGATTCTTCCCACGGTAGACAGTCCTCCACAAACTTTGCCAGTGCTCCCTTCTATGGGGTGCAGTCCTTCAGGAACAGACTGCCCAAGTGTGGGCTTTCCATGGAGTCACAGCCTTCCTCAGGTGCAGCCACCTGCTCTACCATGGAGTCTTCCATGGGCTGCAGATGGATTTCTACTTCGCTGTTAACCTCCACGGGCTGCAGGGGAATCTCTGCTCTGGCCTCTGAAGTGCCGCCTCCCCCTCCTTTCTTCCATAACCTTGTCTGCATAGTTGTTTCTCTCACATCCCACTCCTCTCTCCACTGCAGGTTCCCCAGCAGGTATTTTTCTCCCCTTTTGAATATGTCATCACAGAGGTGCTACCAATTTCACTGATTGGCTTAGCCTTGGCCAGAGGTGGGTCCACTTTGGAGCTAGGGAAGCTTCTAGCAGCTTCTCACAGGAGCCAACCTCATAGATCCTCCCCTGCTACCAAAACCTTGTCACACAAACCCAAAAGAGGGGACCACCTTTATTAAACTTTCTAAGATTCACAGGTGGAAAATGTTGTGTAAAAGTGAAATTGTTCTTTTCAGTACTTGATTTATTTTTTTTCCCAAGGCCTGGGTGAGAATAGAAGTTTGAGTTTGCGTGCAGAAGTTGTATTTTTGTTTTGTTTTGTTTTCCTAACCACTTCCACATGCGACAATGTTTTATTGCCAGCCGCTCTCCGTGGTTGGTCTCCTGGGAACCTAGGCTCCTGTTTGTTGTTAAACTTGTAACAGTTGGTTAGTTTCATTTTTTGCAAATGTTAATTTATCAGGTTTGGATTTCCACCAGTTCTCTTTATACAGCCAGAAGTGGGCGATGGAGGAAGCACTGATGTCTAAGAACTGCTTGTCAGAACCTCAAATTCCGCTAGTGGGAGAAATGGCCAAGTTTATGGCCACTCTCACATTCTTTCTGTATTGAAATTAAATATCTTGAAATTGTTTACTTCCCACAGAGCAGGAATATGAAATTTCATTTAATTAACAGAAGAAAGATTTCATTTCAAAATTTTAAATAGGAAAGGACAGGACTCCCCATGATGATCACAGCAGGGAGCCCAAAAGCCCAGATGTGCTGCTTACCAGGGAGGCTTCCAGGGAGGCCTGCAAGCTAGCAGGAAACCAGGCAGGTTTCCCTAGGAAGTGTGTCTGGTCGCCTTTAGGAGATTTGATTCAGTCAATCTGTTCCTGCAGAATATATATGCATATTTTTCAGGAACTAGCATTTTCCTATGGAAAAATGTTTACTACTTCAAAATTGGAGATTAGTGAGCACGCTTTCCAGTCAATACTAGCTGTGTCAGTGAGAAAGCCACGTGTACTTTGTAAATATATGTAAATATATGAGAATCAAGCATACAGTTAGGCATCCACATCAGACCACTAAAATAGGGCTTATGGATGAACTAGAAGTCTCCTTAAAGACTTTTGTGTGGTTATCTGTCACCCTAAAATTAGCACTGGAATGAGCTGACCATCAGGATGATTCCCTACCTTGCAGGAGAAGGCTGTATGGAAATAGGTCATCAGACAAAGCAGAAGCAGAAGCCAGCTGTGGTGAGAACATCGGTACCCTCTTCATCTTTTCATACTTCCAACAAATTAATGTGATAGCTTTGAGTCCTGTGCATTTACCTGTGGAATTTATTATTTAAAACAGCCTTCTGATTGTACGCTTGATACCATGATACCTGTCACTAGAAGACTTAAGGAATTGAGTATCTGCTCTAAATTTAAGAGTCAGTTATTGATACTATGTCACAGAGTCCTGAGTACTGTCTGCACTTTCTACAGCCTGCAGGCTATGCTTTTCTGGGGACCACCCCGAGATCTGTCAGCGTTTCAGAGGCTAGGGGACAAAATGCTGTGGTGCAGGATGTGTAGCATGTGCTGGTGATGCACTGGTCCCCACCACAGGAGGGACAGAGTGGTGGCAAAATGAAGGAGGATCTGGGCCTGAGTGGGGCAGCATGGCCCAAGGCCAACCCCACCAGATCTACCACTGAATGTTCCAGAGGAGAGTACATAGGAGGGTTTAGGTGAAATCAAGGCAGAAATGGAGTGTCTGGCCCTAGGCACCAGGAAACAGCTGAAACAATTTCTCCTGCAGTGTTCCTGTCATATATAATGGACAAAGGCCTGTGGCTCTGGCGTACTATTCAGTGTTTGGGAATCTAACTCCATTAAAAAAAAATGCGTTTTTCACACATGCTGTTAAACAGAGATGAACTCTTGGAAGGTTTTGTAGATGGAGACCTTTCTACCCTGTACTTCACTGGGAAACTCTGTGAGAACAAAAATGTGCAGTAAGGCAGGAAAGTATTTAACCACTGAGTGAGCTGTGGAGACTCTGCAGCATTTCCTCCTGTTAACCTCACATCGGATCACGACCCATTACTGTGCCCATAGGCTCTTCTAGAGGAAAGCTGTGCCTACATTGTGCTGCCTTCCTCTGCACTTGAATGTCATCAGTTAGGGCCATGCATCCAGTGCTTCCAGCTCTGTTTTGCAGGGACAGAAGAGGAGTTGTGGTGGAGTATATGGCCTGTATATGGCTCTGCTTGATAAGGCAAATGTGGGTGGGAGGAGTAAGCCTAGAGGTCTAATTCTCAGTGTGCAGATGTAGTGAGGAGACTGATCTCGTGGGAAAACAGAACAGTACTACTGCTTGATATGAAGGTTTATTTTTCATAATTGGATGAAATAATTTCATTTCTGGGTCGAGTAGGAAATAAAATACTCTTTGGCTTTCTGAAGTTCTACATGAGGAAATCTGTTGTGCTATTTGTCCTGGCTGGCAAGAAGTATGTTTAGCCCTCAACTGGATCTTAGTTTGGATTTTTGCAGAAACACTCTCCTTTGAAAATACCATGCCCCATAGCACTGAGCCCACCAGTGACTCAGTGCTGAGTCAGAAGAAAGACTGCCATTTACTGAGTCAGCCACACAGCTGTGACACAGGCCAATGTTTTCCTTGGCTATCTCCATCAAAACAGTGACCAGACATTTAGATCTACTCAGCTTGCTAGGTAAGATGAGATCACAGCTAAGGAGGAAAAGTCACATCAGGGCATATCTGCAATGAGGAAAAAAGCCCTGTTTTCGTAGACTTGCTTGTTTGTACAGGATGTAGAGGGAGGTATGACGCAGGGTACATGGATTTGGAGCTCTCTGAACACTTCTTTTAGAATTTTCCAAATGGAAATAATCATTCACACTTCAGAAATGAGAGTACACAGGTACACTTTTGGGTCTTTTAATTGAACCATTATGCTATCTGACTGATTCTGGGGTTTTCTCCGAATGAATGTCCTCCACAATGATAGTTTTTGGGTTTTGTGGACTTGCTTATTTTTTAAAGTTACCAACATATCAGCTGCAGTGCTTGTCACAGGGAGTAGTGGGAGGTGTTAAAAGTAATTTAATGACTAATAGGAGTTGAGTATCTTACCTTTTTCATATAAAAATAATATACTGAATTATGGGGAATGCACAATAGGGAAATATCACATTGAAAGAAAGGAATGATATTGAGGTAATTTGAAGTTGAACCGCACAAAGCAATTTTGTCAGATCTTTTATTCTGCAAAGTAGTTCCTTGGAAAGGTGGCTGAGGGAAGATCCTTAACATAGTGTTTGACTGTGCTTGCATGGAGTGTGCTACAGTAGCAGTGCAAGTAATCACGTCTCTCTCACTGCTGGCATCTGTGATTGCAGCAAAAAGAGTTGAATATTTGCTCCCTATGTATTTAATGGTGTGATAAATTTACACAGGGACACTGCTGACCCTGCCATCCATCTGGTTTTGGTACTGGGCTGCCACATAGTGGCCTCCTTCCTAAACCTGGAGAATGGGAGGAGGGAGGGAGGATATCAAGTTAATAACAAGAATGAGCAAATACAAATCTCTTCACTCAGTTTATGGTATCTGTTTATTCCTCACTGGCTGAGGAAGAAGAATTTAATTTTGTAGAATCCAAAACACAAGAAATAAACATAAAAACACAGTAGAAAAAGGTAGGAAAGCCCCTCAGCTAACTTAACTGTCGTGGTTTAGGGCTGGGCCAGCCACTAAATCCTGGACAGATGCTCTCTATTAACGCCTCTCCCCTCCACAGAAGAGAAAAGAGAATAAGGGAGAGAGACTTTATGGGTTGGAAAATAAAACTAACAGATTTAATAAAACAGTAATACTAATACTACAGGATAATAATGTAAATAGGAAAATAATGAAATATATACAGATATGTACAAATATATACAAAACCAATATAAAATCCTCCCCCCACACTCCCCTCAATGATGAATACGTCACCAGAGGCTCTGCAGAGCAGGGCACTGGAAAAGTCCCAGTCCAGACTCAGCAGCAGGTGGGAGCAGGATGCAGAACACACAAATCAGGATCAGTGGCAGATGAACTAGCAGAGTTCTGCTCAGGCCTTGGCCTCTGCAGGATCAAGACAGACAGAAGAGTCCGAGATGGAAGGGCTCCAAGATGGAAGAAAGGTCGAGACCCTCGTGATCCTTTGGCTTTATGCTGAGTATGACGTATGTGGGATGGAATACCTAGTTGGTCAGTTTTGGGTCCGCTTCCCCCCCCCATAGACGCAGACACGGCACCCATGGTGAGACAACTTGGCCTTGAGCTTATGAGTTCACACTGTCTGGGAAAACATTCTGCTAGTTTTCAGTAAGTTCAGCCACTTAAAAGAGACTGAGCTGAAAAGTAAAATCACTAAATAGAAAATTAGTTCTATTTAGCTCAAACCAGGACATTAACAAAAGGTTCTTTTGAGAAATTTATAAAGAAGTTTGTATGAAAATAGAAGAGTTTTCTCTGTCACAGTAATACCTGCTTTCTTGTCTTTGCTAGCGCCTTTTTTTCTCTCGAGGTACAGACAACTAAGATTTGAAGACTCTTCCTTTTAGATGAGCTCAGGTTAGGAGGAAAAGTCACAAACAGCTGTATGTGATGGTAATGAATGTTTCCTTGCCTCAGGCTTGAGCTTGATGTTTGGCGTGATTGTTTGGTTTTGTACCAGTGGTTAAGGGAAGTGCAGCCCCTCTGTTGTGCTGACTTGTGCGCCTAGCTGCACCCTGTGCCTGTGTGTGCCTTGACTCCTGGCTCAGCAGTGCAAGGCACTGCTCCTGACTCACACCAGAATGGATGCTGAGGCATTTTCCCAATTTACCTGGGCACATGGCCCCTTCTCATCTAGCTGCCCTGTGCTCTACAGCCTGGTGCTTAGAGGTGACTTGCCCATATAGTCTTCCCCTTCTTCCTCTCTGGATCTGCCAGGAAAGATGGGCTTTTGCCTTCATATTCATACTCCTGTAATGAAAACAAAAATGATTTTCCAGCTTGAGGAACTGTCTTGTGCACAATCATATTTGACCTTTTGTGAGGCATTGGAGAAATTCTGTTTTGATCCAGAGCTGGAACCTGTGTGATTTTAAATCTCAACTAATGCATTCCTTTGCACTCGTTCTACCTTTGTAAAACAAGCAAGAGGGAGGTGGGAATGGGGACTATTTCATGCCTTAGGATCCTGCCTTGATCAGTACTTTGTAGCTACAATAAAAATGCATAGTTTTTTTCTGCCCTATAGGTTGAGATTTTGACACCCTTCACTCATCAGTGTTTGCCTCCTTCCTGTAAGCATGTAAACCATTGCAGGTGGTCAGCCTTGGAAACTGCAGCTTTGGTTGGGTTTGTACACAGCTATCCATGAGAGTCTGCTGGGAGAAATTACTTGAGGTGATAGAAAATCTTTCAGGTCTTCAATCTGACAGTGTGTGGCAGCCTGAGTTTCTGACATGCCAAATATACACTTTAGACTGACAGGATCCCTTAGAGAAAGATGGTATCTAGGAAGTCTGGGCTTCAGTAGTGCATGTGTCTCCAGTCAGACTAGGTGTATGCCAAGCTCCTGCGGTACTTTGGTTATGAGTTAATGCCAAGTCAGGAAGCAGAGAGGTGGGAAAATGAACTCTATCCATAGAAAAAGACGGTTTTAAAGCTTAAAAATAGTTTCATGTGAATATATGGTGATCTTAGATCTATTATTTTATTTAATCATTTGTGATAGAGATGTTCAGTACCTTTTTGTTCTAAGACTAAGCATCCTGTGGATTTTCATTTGTCATGGTGTAAAAAGTCTGATGTTGTTTACAGTAGGTGGATGTGAAATATGTTTCTGTAAAAGCTCTAGGATCTTCATTTTAACACATACACGTTAGTGCTATTAGTAGAGTGGTGAGTGTTTACTTGTGAAATTATGACTTGTTTTGTCATTATGCTTGTAAGGCTGGTTTTATTTTGTCATAAATTCAAAAGCAGGCAGAGAAGCATAAGTGACTGAAGCAGTTGTTGTAGGCAAAACCATCCCTATGTGCAGGATTCTGATCACCTGGGTTCTGGAGTTGAGAAAAAGGAGGACAAAACCAAGCAAATAAACACTTTACTAAACACCTTTCTTCCTCTTTCC
>NW_010203663.1:44532-96631 GCF_000695765.1 Mesitornis unicolor
CAGCAGAAGTAAAAAACTGATTGTCCTTCATTTCCAGCCTCACCTCTTTGTATTTTCACTATGAGTTACACTCAGCCCACCCCAGTCCCTGCAGCAAGGCACTGGGCAGCACGGGAGGGCTAGGACCACATGCAGAACTGTTTCTTTTGGCTGCTCTTTGCTTCTTCAGATTTTCCTGCTGCTCTGCTGCTTCTCAGTGTCCCTGTTCAGTGTGGGTCACCCATGAGCTGCAGTTTCTCAGGGGCGACCCCGCTAAAGGTAAGGAGAAAGTAATGTACATAGCTCTTACTGATCTGCATGCACTGAAACAAATGCCTGGAAACAACAAGCGAGAGGCAGAAATTTGAAACTGTTGTAAAAAGGGACTTGCTGTGGCACCTGCTTTCCTGGATATGTATTTTCAATAAAAGCTACCACTTTCTGGAACCTAATATCTGTCTCTTATGGTTTATTTATTTGGGAAAGGGAAACCAGATTAATTTTAAATGGAAAAGTCCATACTGGGGAAGTACGTACACTGAAGATCTCAAAAGGAAGTATACAGGGGAAACCAAATTCCATATTCAAGTCAGTGAGGTTTTTAGGGGCCTTCCTCATGAAAATTCCTATGCAATTTCATCTTTTATATGTGTTCTGTAAGTAAAAATGTGATGAAACTTTCAGTACAAAGAAGCTTTAAGTAGAAAGGAGAGCAAAACCTTCAGTGTGTATTGAACCACTGCTGTCATTAATTATTTTCAAAACTGAATATAAAACTAAATGTTTTGTGAATTAATCTGAGTTATAGTCAGTTTCTGGCATATCATGAAAGAATAGAACAGTACATATTAATTAAGCAATTTAAAAGGTCTAAACAACACTTGAAAATTCCCAGTTATTATCTCTTAAAGAAACAAATTTTGAAGTTTTTGTTCCATGGGAAAATTTGGAAATTCTATTTTACTTTCCCTTTTAGAATAAAAGTATTGAAAAGTATTCCCATGAAATAAATGCTAAATTTTGAGACACTTCAGCTCAGAGTTTGAAGGAGAGCCACCGAAGTGTTTAGTTTTGTGGTGGAAAACAGGAGTTGAGTTCAGAAATCCCTGGGTAAGAGAATTCTCATCTGGCTGAAAAAGAAAGCAGCAAAGTGCCACCATTGAGAACTGAAATATCCCTGAAGGTATCTCTCAATGAGCCTTGTGAAGACTGACCTCATCCCATCATTCAAATTTGGAGCCCAGAATTTTTGGTTGGGTGTTTGTGGCAAATGGAGGTTTTGACACCCATGTCAAAGTCCTACTAGCTTAAGAGAGAGGGTGCTTGTATGGGAATGCTGCTATCCCAACTGTTTGAGGTCCCTCTCAGTTTCTCTGGGCACAGCAGCTCCTTCCTGGAAGTCCTAAAGGTTTGACAAACATCCGCCAGATGTGGTCTGCATGCATGGGATTCTTCCTTGGTGGAGGGAGAGGACACTAGATGATCTGCGGATATGTCCCCTAGCCGTACCTTTCTGTGAATTTGCTACGCAGAGGTGGTGGCACAGAGAGTGGATGATCTGTGGTCCCTCAATGAATGGCATGTTGTTCTGTGTCGACTCTTATTGAGTTTGACAAGCCGGGGGACCTGTATTTCTGTGTTTTTGTTGGAAACCTTTTCCTTCAGATTGTCTCTTCATCAGTGTTCTGGGATGTTGTGTCCAGTCATGCTCATGTCTTCTCCCCTGGAAATTTTCCCCCAGGTACGCCCTCCCCAGACACAGAGGTTTCTCATGCATACCTGGTCTCTGGCAGCATCTGCTGTGGTTTCTGTTCTTTCAACAAACTGCATCCTGGAGCTGGTGTATGAGGCTGACTAGAAAACAGACCACAAAACAACCTGTGGGTTAAGCTAAACACAAAGCAAAAGTAGCAGTAGCTGTAAGTGTGCTGTTGAATTCATATGGTGGGTTAGAACAACAGTGAGAACAGTGCCATTTAAAATAGCGTTAGGCTACCCAGCATGGTGGAAGGTAGGTTGCGACTTGTGTGCTTCTGGAGAAAGAGTGGAGGTACGCAGAAACTCAGATGGTTTTCCTTTTATCTCGTGCAATTTAGGTAAATGCCAACTAAAACTATTTTACGATCAGACGAACATTTGTATTCCTGACTGAACAGACACTGAAACAGCCCCTGTCAGCTCCATTGAGATGTGCTGGTTGCAGTGTGGGTACAGTCCTGATCTTCAGTAGACTAAAAGAACCAATTTTA
Source organism: Mesitornis unicolor (assembly GCF_000695765.1). Lineage (NCBI taxonomy): Eukaryota > Metazoa > Chordata > Aves > Mesitornithiformes > Mesitornithidae > Mesitornis > Mesitornis unicolor. The sequence continues at coordinate 46,761 of NW_010203663.1, forward strand.
CTTGCATCTTAGCAAAGTAGGAACCATCATGCAATCAGTTGCTGCCTCTCATCTGAGATATGGCAACTTCTGGCCGAGAAACTGTGAGTTTTGAAATGGTGTCACAACAGATAGCCTGGCTGTGCCCTGAATTTTGCAGTTCAGGTGTTAGTGAATAAATGAATACTACAAATTCTGACTCTACAGTACTGCCCTTCTTCACTCTCTGCCCTTCAGGTGCTCCTATGCAGTAATTTGTGCAAGTTTGAGGAGGTTTCTTGCTTTTCTAGGAAATATATTTTGCTCGTACTTCTTATCATTCCTATAATGGCTTTTTATGAGACCCAACTTCTTGTGTTCAACTGGAAATGGGGCTATTCTAGGTGTAATTTTGAGAAATACAACTTAAATTTTTAACTGACACCACAATTTAGTATGTGCTCAATGTCGGCAATATTTGATATGTCACAAACTGTTCCTTTGGTGGATTTTACTCAGTCTAACCAATGTCTGTGTTGCTGTCCCAACCCGTTTGGCATCAGTTAGAGTGGTTTAATTGATTTAGAAAGCAGGGGGTTGCTGGAGGAGTAGTGTATCAAATGAAGTAAAAGTAAAAGCGGAGCTCCAAACTAGATACAACACCTATAAAAAAATCTCCTACATCATAGCTTTCATGATCCTTATGAATTCAGAGATATTGGCAGGTGAATTTTAGCTAGTTCAAATTTAAGAAACATTATAATCTAATTCATTTAGCTAAGACATCTCTGAAAGAAGGGAATTCAAACGTTTGGATGGTCACATCCAGAGGGTAGCGGTCAATGGCTTGATGCCCAGATGGATACTGGTGACAAGTGGTGTCCCTCAGCAGTCCGTACTGGGACCAATACTGCTTAATATCTTCATCAGTGACATAGATGGTAAGATCAAGGGCACCTTCAGCAAGTTTGCAGAGGACACCAAGCTGAGTGGTGTGGTTGACATGCTAGAGGGACGGGATGTCATCCAGAGGGACCTGGACAGGCTGTAGAAGTGGGTCCATGTGAACCTCATGACGTTCAACAATGCCAAGTGCAAAGTCAACACATGGATTGGGGCAACCCTCAGTATCAGTATAAGCTGGAGGATGATGTGATAAAGAGCAGCCCTGTGGAGAAGGACTTGGGGGTACTGGTGGATGAAAAGCTGGACGTGAAACAACAATGTCCGCTTGCAGCCCAGAAAGCCAACTGTATCCTGGGCTGCATCAAAAGAAGTGTAGCCAGAAGGGCGAGGGAGGTGATTCTGCCCCTCTAGTCCACTCTGGTGTCCAGCTCCAGGGCCCTCAGTACAAGAACGATGTGAAACTGTTGGAGTCGGTCCAGAGGAGGGCCACAAAAATGATTTGAGGGCTGGAGTACCTCTTATATGAGGAGACTTGACTTATACGAGACTTGGGATTAGGACTAGATGATCTCTAACGGTCCCTTCCAACCCAAAGCATTCTGTGATTCTATGATCTTGGATTATTTTGTTCATATAAGGAGCATCCTGTTGCATACTGCATAGGTGTTATCCTCTGTAATACTACTTTTTATAATATTACTGGTATTTATCAGTGTGTTGCTGTTATTCCCATGTCTCTCTTTTCCATCAAGAAGCCCATGCCTGACTTAATGTAGATAAAGGCTACAGAGAAACACATTTTGAGGGATCTTAGCATTGGGCCTTTTTCAGTGGTACAAAGTGGAGCTAATTGCAAAGTTTTATCTAGAGGTTCAAATACTAGGACAAGGCCCATTTAAATTGGGTGAGTGTCATTGTGGATGCAAACATCCAAAGGGTTCCAATGCAATTAAGTAGATCACCTCACCACATCTTTTGTTTTAAAACCTTAATGATCATTGCTTCTACATAATTCCCCACCCCCCACCTCCTTTAAGGACTGCAGAGCAAAGGTGACCCTGCCAGCAGTGATGGCAATCCATGGTTCATACTGAGACAGGTCTTCTAACCCTGGGGAATTGTATGCATTTGGGAAAATACTCCCTAATAGGCATAACTAAAAAGAAGGTTGTAACTTGTCTTTTTTTGCTAGAGTATGTATTTGTTTGAAATTACAGAAATCTCTTCTAGTTTGCTGCAAATTATTATTGCTACTGGTTATGTCCTTTGGAGTGTGATCCAGCAATCTGAGTAGTTTAGGGAGTAGAGGTGTGATTTATATGCAATAATGAAAAATACACTCTCTTTCAAAGCCTGTGTAGGGGGTCTTCAAATGGGACTTCTTCTGGACTCCCTACAAAGGTGGTCCTATCCCAGGTAGAAAATGTAGATGAATATGCAAGTGTGTAAGTGATTTCCATCTTTGGCCACTGGCTGATCATAAAATGCTGAAAAACTTATAAAAAGGAACAGTGAGAGTGTTTTTAGGACTGACATTTTAGAATTGGCGAGAACTACATTGCTTTGCCATACTGGCAAAGCACAATGCAGCCTTACTTTTCCTTCCTTACGAAGGAACTGTACTTGTTTGATATGTCATAGGCTGAATTGCCTTGCATGAAGGAAAAAAAAAACCATGTGCATGTGTTTGTGCGCGTGGGGTCTGTTTAATTTGTGATGAAGAGGAAAGTTAAAAGCAGGTATTTTAGAACTTATTTGCTGTCATTTGGAAAGTGTTACAGTGAGCTCTTAAACAGGAAAAGGAGCCAAAAAAGGTTGCACTTCTTTGAAAGAAGCTCTTAGTTATGGGGGCAACCAGAGTGGTTAAATAAAGGCTAGGATTTATACATATGGGAAAATAAATTATTCATGTTAGTACGTATTAAAAAAAAGGAAAAGGTGAAGACCTGTGTGGCAGTGAAAGGTGAGATGTCTCTATAAAAGACTTTTTAAATTCCATACATATATAGTATAGTGTTGACAGCTCTTGTGACTTCACATGATATATATGATGCCAGTCTCGTTGTCATGCAACAGTGTATTTTAGCTTGCATTCATACAAGCGAAAGATAAATGCTTAGTTTTTCTTGAAATTATGAAACTTAAGGGCTCCAAATTAAATAGCAAATAAAAATAGCCTGTATTCCCCTTCAAACTGTCTTGCTTTGCAGTACATGCTCCAGTCTAGGCGAAGCTGCTCTCCATTACCGGACCTGGGGTGGCAGCTGTAGGTGCCAAGGGAGGGATGCTCTTCTCGTCTCTTCTCTTCTCTTCTCTTCTCTTCTCTTCTCTTCTCTTCTCTTCTCTTCTCTTCTCTTCTCTTCTCTTCTCTTCTCTTCTCTTCTCTGTTTTGTGCTGAGGCAGTTCTTCTGGTTTTAATTACATTTGTCCTTCTCCTGACTATTGAGATCAGAACTGGAACCCCAGTATCCAGTTGCAGACCGGTGACATACTGAGGAAGTTGCAGCCTGATTGGTTAATCAATATAGTAATTCTGTATGTTACGCATTTATCTCTTCTACAGTACTGACTAGAGCAGGAACGTGAGGAAAAAAACGTACCTCTTGGGTAAGAAAGTGAAGTTTCACATTTCACACTGCTTCTGAAGAGCTTCCTGGTGCTCTGCTGGCAACAGAGTGATAATTTGCTGCTCTGCTACTTCTAAATGTAAGAATAAAAATGCCATTAATGGTGAGCTGTTATGTTAATTGGTTAATTAAATAACTGTTTCTAATAGCCATTTCTGTTGATGTAAGGTGAAGAGATTTAGATCCAGCTATGTATATTTATTTGTAAATCTAGAAAAGGAGGGTTTCCACCTGGATGCATGTTTCTAATTGGATTTTCTAAGAACCTGATTTACAGAGAAAAGACGATGGCAACTGACTTTTTAAAACTTTTTTTTCTTTTGGGGACCCAAAATCACTAATTACTTTTCAACCCTGCCTGTTGATTTTTTTTTTATTTCTGTTGCCTTTTTTATGACAAGAGTATAACATAACTCAAGTACACTAAGCTTTAGTCTTTGTAAGTGATTATACTTCTGCACTTAACTAATGAGAAAATAGGGTAAATAGCTCTTACTGATCAGCATTCATGTAAACAAATTCCTGGAAATAATAGAGGCCAGATGAGGGAGAGAGAGAAAATTGAAACTATCTGAAAAGTGTCTTGCTGGGGCAGCGCTTTCACAGAAAAAGCAGCCATATTCCATAACCTAATATATGCTCCTTACCAGTTATTTATTTGGAAAGTAGAAAGTAGATTAATTTTAAAAGGAAAAGCCTGTACTGAGAAAGTGAAAGTCAGCTCTTACATCTCTGTTGTGTGTGACAGCCTCACCTTTTGGTCTTCAAAATTTGACTGATCTCGCAATACGTTTTGCAAATGGGCAGCTTTAATTTGTAGGGGTGGGGAAATTCCTCTGGAGTTTGGGCAATCACAGTGGTGTGTGTGATTTCTGCATGAAGGGATACAGGGTAATGGCAAGTTTTACAGATTGCAGGCAGAGGAATAACATTTGGTTTTTAAAAATACTGAAGGTAGCTTCAGGTACCTCAGTTCATTATCTGGTGCTAAACACTTGCATAGCATCACAGCATATGATGCTCTTTGTATGTTACAAGAAAATAAACATTGGTGACAAAGGATGCTACTACCCTCCTTTAGTGTTTTAAATTTCACCATTGTGGTTTTTTTATAAGGCTTTCTTGAACTGAGCTGTATCTTTGAACAGCACAGCTAATTAAGGTATCCCTGAAGTGTGTTCTGCCCCAGATACATGTTACATTCAGAAAGTTCACAGCATGTCCTTGAAATTGTAAGAAAAAGTAAGATTTCTAGAGTCTATCTGCTGAAAATATGCATTATGCATTGCCAGCTAGCTCTACCAGTCGGATTTATTTTGTTCATACACTACTTTGTTTGTCTCACTGTTTTCTTATTGTTTTACAAAGTTAATTGCAGATGTCTGAAGTTTAAAAACCTCCCAAATGCGTGTTGATATGCAAGAAAATTTAGGAGAGCAACTAATACAAGTTGGCATTTTAGGAACTCACTGCTGTTACTTCATTGAATGAAACCAATTTGACATCTTTACTGAAGTGAGTACTCTACTGAAGGCAGAGAATAGCTCGTTTGTTTACATTGCAGGAGCATTGCAGAAGCTGTCTGTTCCAAAATTCAGGGTAAAAATTGTTTTGCAGCTAAGGGTCAAAAGGAAAAAGCCCTTTTTTTTCCTCTTTCCATATCCTGCAGGACGCTATAAAACAATTAAGTTCAGTGGAGTTGGGGAGGGGGATTAATCTTCTCACGGAAACATCTGGAATTGGTAAATATCTGAGGCAGGAGACCCTCTTAGAACAGAGTATGAGGGATTTCCACAGTGGAACAAACCATCTTTTATTCTTTCCTTTCTCCTGTTCTCAGCTCTTTGTGAAGTGAATGATTTTAGAATCTGACACATAGAAAAAGTGAGCCTGTGCTTAAAGGGGAGATCTGAAGTTAGAACTTCAGTCAAATTGAATACTGTAGACCAGACAAAGGATTTGTTTATTCAGGGTGGGATGAAAGTAGAAAATATGTATCAAGGGGCACGAGACCATTTAATCTTGCAGATATTTGGGAGTAATGTTACTGGGAGTAATAGCAAAATAGAGTGGGAGTTTCTTTTAGAGAGCAGAAAAGCAGGGTGAGGGGGGAAGGGGCTGGTGTGTCTCAGAAGGATACTTCCCCAAACACAAGTTAAAAATTACAAATAAATTATAGATACTGGCTGCTTACTTGAAACTAACACCTTTTTTTTTTTGTCTTTATTTCTGTGTAATGGATTTCAAAATGTGCATAGCAGAAATGTAATCAAAAGTGTTAATTTTTGTAGACCCTCATATTTCCTGGCTGAGAAGTTATTTTACAGCAGAAAACCTGAAAATTTTCAAGTCACAAGCAAATCAGACCTGTATATGAGAAACTCCTCCAGTATGGTAACTTTTCATGGATTACTTGGCTTATGCTTATAAAGATTTCTGCATGCTTTTCTGATGAGTCCAAACAGAAGAGGTTGATTCTGTGGTATCACTCTCTTCCAGTAGAGAGTAATCAGTCTTTGTAGAGTTATACCCAATATCATAATTTTCCTGCAGGGAAATCTTTTGTCTTGATATTCTTTCATCAAAGCTAGGTGAGAGGAAGCAAACTGAGTCTGTCTCAGCTGACATTCTGAACTAACTGAAACCTGCATACCAGACTTAAGGAATTTATTAAATGCAACTTGTGTGGTATATACTATACTTCTAAGTTTCCTGAATGTCTCCTGCCAAAAGCAATTTCAGCTGGAGTACTTTATTTCAAAGACTTCCCTCCCACCCTTCTTTCTAATGTATCTGTATTTGACAGTGTATATTTTGTAAATATAAGTATGTGTTTAGCACAAACTAAACCAGAACTAGCTGTACTGGAGAAGATAGAGTTCTCTTTATATATCTATTAAAAGCCTTTTTTCCCCTAAGAAATTATGCATTTGTTTTCTGCTGAAACTCACCTTATGTGGCTTCAGTGGCAAATTGACTTGGTTTACTTTAGATTTGTTAAATAACATTTAATTTCTATTGAAATTGTGATGTTGGATGCAACCTGGCTCTTTCTGTGAAAATCTTGTTCTCAAACTTCAATCAGCATGTTTATTATAAATGACTATTATCAATTTAAGCTGTTACAATTTTAAAATGTGAAAAACTTTTTTTTGTTTTATATGTAAATTAAATATTGTGACAGCTGTCTTCTCCCAGCTCTCTTCATAATCCGTGTGTGATTTCATATTAGTGAGATTTTTCTGCCTATAGGTTTGATTTCATGGATGTAGGGCTGCCTGCATGTCTGAATCCCAGGGCTTATTACTATCAGCTTGAGCACAACACCAACCTATAGAAAAGCATGGGAGCTGACTATGGCCAGGGCAAGAAAGTTGGTGCCTATCCTCAAAAGACCATGAGGACATATTCAGCATCTTCTCATGAGCATCTGAACCATTAAAGCATCTGCTCTAAGACTCTGTATAAAGCATGCCTCACAGCTGTACTCTTTGCACTGGGTCCGGGGATTTCTGTTTGATTAATGTCAGCCACTTTGGCCAAATTTTCAGCTGACGTTTGCCTGCTTGGGATACGGACATAAGACTCTACCTATATCAAGTCATCTAAGACCACAGTGTGTCTCTTTCTCCTAGAAGCTCTGCTTAAAGCGTTGCAGGAAAGAAAAGGAATTCTCTAAAGGGTCATCTGATCCTCCAGAGACCAACTGGTGTGATATCAGTGATGACAGTTAGCTGTAATTACTCCTCAGCTCAGGAGAAAGTGAAGTCAAATCTCTGCTTATTGATTACTTTCAATATTGCAGTGAAGTGTGTTCTTATTTTGATGCCTGTGAGATATGCTATAGAAATCAAAGAGTATTTTATATTCTCAGAGATATCGCAAGTCTCCATGTGCATGTACAGAAACAGTTTGTCTATTTCCAGGTGTGACCCCATTAGTTGTGATGGAGACCTATGTACCCACTTGCAAAATACCTGGTCATTTCAAAACCACGGAAGAAACAGGAGTTCAGAACAAAGCAAACAAAAAAAATGAAAGGATACAGTGGTTATTTCAAAACTGCAGCTAAAAGTAAATTCCTGTTCTGGCAGAAGTGTCCAACCTAGTCAGTCTCAATCTGTGGGGCAAGGAAGGATGCTGGGAAGTAAAACCTACAGTAGTTGAAAAGCAAAAGTAGCTAATAAAGCACACTTATTGGCTGTGGTTTGTTACAATGCTTTAACACAAAAAAAAGGCTGACCTGACAAGCTAGAATTCCTTTAGAAGCCATCTATAATCTTTTTACATTACCACTAACACTTCACAGCACTTAGCTAATAATTAGGAATTCCTCTGGTTTTCACCGTCACTCTATGAATCATATGGTTTAAATGCAGATATCTTAAGTAGGTCTGTATGGTTCCACTGGAATCAGCATATTACCTAGACCATTTAATCTTCTCAGCCACGTTTACCTGGTTATAGGAACTGTGGCACAGGCATTTTCAACATTAATTGGAGACTTGTAAAAATGAAGGTTCCTCTTACTTTTGTAAAGGTCAGCAGAATGAATGGTACAATTCAAATCACTTGAAAAAATGAAAATAGTTTTACAAAGTGTCAGAAGTGAAAAAATAGCATTGACATGAATAAACACATGAAGGAATTAAATGAAATGGATACAGAATTTACTCTGGGGCTAGGGATGTGCAACTAGTGGGATTTGTACAAGGAAATCTATTGAAAATGGGGAGATAAATCAAGATTGGGAAAGCTAATTCTAAATAGACAATTGCTCTGTAATTTCTTTTTTTTCTTTATGCATACATGGTCATTGGTCAATCAACATTTTTAAAAAGTAACAGCATATATCACATACTTTAAAGAATCAGCTGTGAGGCACAAATAAAGCAAACCCTATGACTGTACTCTAACGGGAAAATATATTATGCTCACAACTACGAAGTGTTACAAATCTCACCACTTCTCCGTTGGTGATAAAATAGGTGGGCTTGACAACTGGATAAAATAAATGTATGATGCAGTGAATTATTAATGAACTATCTATTTCAAAGTAGTCACTATTCTTTCACTTAATAGGAAAAAAGAACTTTGGTTATATTCTGACAGGTACCTTTGAAAGCCACATTTCCCGTCATTTCCCAGTTTTGATGTGGTTATTTTTTAACTTCTTGCTTGAAATATTAGTTTCTGTTTTCTTCTTTTAGCTTTTCTTCCACACAACTGCTTTAGTGTCACTTTCCTCCTTCCCTTTCCCTCAGACTCAGCAGCATCTCTCAGTCTGCTGGGCTTTGCGCAGACCAGTAAGGAATCACTGGAGGCAGCAGAGGTGGCTGCTTTGTGTGGAGGGAAATGCTGCAACTGCTTTATGGAAGCAGCTTACCTTTCTCACCTGAGGGGCTACCAGTGGTTAAATTGGTTCCACTGAGCTGCCTGTGGATTCAGAGTCCTGCGTTTAGTCAGAGTGCTCTTAACCAGAACCAGCATTTTACTTTCTTGCCTCAGACTTTGAGGCCATCTGCTCTGAATGAATCTTCAGATATCGTTATTAAAATATCAGCAAGGAATATCACTCAAGGCTGGAGTGCCCTTGCTCTAGTTTCTGTGAAAACACAGACAAGGAAATATCCCCTGCCCCAAAGAATGAAATGGGGAAGACAAAGCAAACAGAAGCACCTGGAAGGGAAGGAACTTGGTTGCAGTCACACAGTGAATCAATCCTTGGCAGACCTTGAGGTCTCTTGAGTTTTGTGTGGTTGACTCTCAAAATAAATGCAACAGTGATCTGAAATGGTATCTACAATGTTAGAAATCCCCTTTATATTTCTGGTTATTGGGCCACAGCTGGAAATACCCTTTCTGCCATCTCAAGGGATCTCACTGACCTGCTGCAGCCCATAATCCCTCTTACCTGCCCCTCTTCCTTCACCTACCGTGTGACCTAGGTAAAGTGTGAAAGAGTAGAGCATTTGCTACCTTGCATCGATAGCCATTTGTCACAGAGAAATTAACTCCAAAATGGGGGAAAAGTGACATACCTTACAGTGGCCTAATTGATAGAAATAGTAACTCTTTTGCAGACCATTAATTTGGTCAATTTTCTTTAATAATGAACAGATCCAACTGAAAATCAGTTTACCTAGTATCCGAGATAGGTAAACGAAATAGAAACAGTGGAGATCACAGACATACTGTGTTTTTATGCAGCTTTTTCATCTGGTTTCCAGTTACCTTTTTTGCATATTTGTTTCCTTACCCATCTTCCTGTCTCCCATGGTGGTATTTTGGAGTGCTGCTGTACACCTTTATGTAGGAGGTCTCCACCGAGGTGAATGAGTGGATCAGTAGAAGAAGTATCACCCAATCTGCCTTCTGGTGGAATGCACAGATCCCGCTGCTTTCACCCTGGCTGCATTCCCTTATCTTTCATACTTGGCACTCTCTTTCCTACAATTATGTGGAAAAATAATAATGAACACTGTCAGGAATATGTTTTTTTTTTAAGATTTGGGCCAAGATTCGCACATGCAAACTTAGATTTTGAAAGCTATTTGCTTTATACTGATTAGATCCCTGTTTCAAAAGGCACTTTGGGGTCTCACTTGTGCAGAAAGCTATGGGAAAGCCTGAAATGACAGCAGCCACTGGCAAAGCTCAAGGCAGTAGTGTACATTTAGGAACTGAGTATGTATCTGTATGCCACACAACCAGTCCTGCAGCACGCACAGTGAATTGTGCCCTGAATGCAGCATCAGCCTGACACTGCCCCAGGACTTTCAGCAAAAAAAGTGAGATCAGGGACAGTGCCAGGATGAGATGGATAAACTGGTGCCTGTCCCATGCGTTGTGTGCTGGCTGCCAGGGCTATGCATGGTCCCGCACTACATGGCAGAGACGTGTTGTCAGCCACCTCGTTCCATATATTGCTGGCTTTGTACAGAGTCCAAAGATCACTTCCTGGCATCTTCAGAGGTTACATTGACCCAGCAGGAATGTGGCATTCCTCATCCTCCTTAAAGCTCAGCCATTGCCAGCTAAAATCAACAGTTTCCATTCTGCAGTCAAAACAGACTTTTGGGATCACTTTATGTAATTGGAAATCTTCACGTATGGTCTACAATACCATAAGCAAGTTAACAATTCTGGAAGCAATTGAGTACTAATAACAAACTAACTCTTAATCAAACACGTTTTGCATTGTCTGGGTTCATTAGCCTCATGGTGGTTGAAGCAGAATAAGGCATCTGCTTCTAGTTTCTTTCCTAAATCTGTAATAACCATTTTAATGTATGTAATTGTGATAGACTCCATATTGTGGTGTTCTGTCACATCAGCTGACTGATTCTGCCTGTTTTACAAATAGTATTTCCCTGGTAAAATGATCTCCTTGTTCTACATTAGTATGAGGCTTCATCTGCAGTAGTGGATGCATTCAGGCATTACAAAATGTGTAAGTGATCATTTTTTAATTTAGTAGCACTTAAAGGTCTAAGTTAGGGTCAAAGCCCCATTGTGCTAGGCATTGCAAAAGCTCACAGTAAGGGAAAACTTGACTGAAAAATTCTCTTATCTACATACTCAAGAGCAGCCAAATTTAGAAGGTGAAATAGTGGCATAGAGAAGAAAGTCATTTGCAAAAGTTACGTCTCAAGACAGTAAAAGAGATAAGATATTAAACCATAGTCCTCATTCAGTGTCTTATCCAGAAACACTTGTTTTCCATAATTAAACTATTAAACAGTAAGGTTAAATATTTAAATGAAGACAAAGAATAAAGCAAAACTGTTCACTTCAAATCACCTTTTGGCTTTCCACAGTGCTCTGGGCTTCTCTTTGGTGCTGTTTGTCTAGTGTTTGGGCACAGAGCTGACTTGGGGAACGTGAACTTTCTTTTAAATCTTTTGCTTTTAAATCTTCCTGTTCCTTCCAGCATGGAGACTCCTGATTGCCTGTCTGCTTCTTTCTGGTGGGGGACCTGACTGCCGTTTGGTTTGAGGACACACATTCTGCGAGACTTTCATGTTGCTGATGCATCCTGCTTTTTTTGATGCTTCCAACCCAGAGCAGCTGAGGTGCTTTTTCCTGGCCTTGGCTCTTTCCACAGTCTGCCTGTCTGCATGCTCCTGCTTAGGGGTTTCCACTTCCCAGTTACCCTCACTTCTAACCCTCTTGCTGTGATTGCCTGATGTAGCCTGTGTTTTGCCGCAGACTCAGTTGTCACCTTTTCCATTGGGTGTTTGCTGCTCTGATAGCTGCACCCAGGTTTCCCAGTTTTGTGCAGTGTCCTGGGGCTGGGGCTTCTTTGCTATAGCACCCTCTAGGGAGGTGCTGATGTCTGGGCCTCAGCCAGTGCTCGATCCTGGCCATTGCTTACACCTAGGACTGCTATTAAGGGACAACATCCTGGCATTGCAGTCCCAGGCTTGGGTTGCCGAAGACACCCCAGAGAAGGGGCCACAGCCCAGGAGCACTGAGTTAAGAAAGCCTTCCAATAAGTTAAAGATGGCTCAGAGTAACTCTCCGAAGGCTTTATGCTTGCCTCCGCCTCTTCTGACCAGAGGAGATAATTTTGGTTCCTTCCCCCTGTTGCTCATAGGCAGGGTATTTTTAACCTTCCTTTTTGTATTACTTTGTGTAGATGGTGCTTTGGACTGTGACACTTCCATTTTCAGCCAGTCACTGCTCTCCTCTGCCTTGTTCTGTGCAAGTGTCTGCACAAAGCATGGGGTGTTTTTTTTCTTGCAACAGTTCAGCTCCTCTTGCTGTTTGTGTGCCTTTACCCTTGAGTTGGATCTGCCTGCAAACTACAAAGTCTCCTAGTGGCTGGAACAAATAAGCCACAAATGTGCCTTTCCTTAATCAAGGAACATGTAATATCTCCAAGTTTTGATATGTGAGTTCTTGGGTCAATAACATGAGTATGCAACTCTTATTTTGCTGCTTAACTTAAAGTTCAAGGCCTCTTCACAGCCCTGTTCAGTCACAGGAGCCATGGCTGTTCACAGTTGGCTTTGTTTTAACTCCTGGCAGGAGCACATGTCTTTTATGTCCTTTCTTCCCAATAAGACAGCAAAAGCTCCACTTTTCTCTGCCCTGCTCCCTATCAATAGGTTTGTTTATGGGCTTTATTGTTGTTACTTTCACTTCAGTGCTTGTGCAGATTTGTAGACTCAGAAATGTAAGTGCTGCTTTGTTTGCCTGTTTAATCATAAATTCTATCCTGGTGTGTGTTCTGCCTGGCTGATCATTGGCACTGTGTTTCTCATACATTTATTAGAGAATAATAAAAGAGCTATAGTCTCTGAAACGACATTCACTCCTTGCCAGGAAAATTATTTACAGAAATGCTGCAGGTACAGCTAGCTCTCCATTTGAGCACACACACACACTGGTTTCTTGGCCTCTTCCATCAAACTCTTCCATTTAGGGCTTTACACTTTTACAATATAGCAGGAAAAATTAAAGGGTCCTGATGAGTGGGGTCCTTACCTACTGTTTACTGTACCTCCTTCCTCCCTAAAGCAGAAGGGCTGAAACAACACAGGAATGAATTAATGGTGGGGCCGATGGTAAAAATAGGACTGGAATACAAAGCAGTGAATACCATGCAATGCTGACTACACTGTGAAGATTTCCAGGGTAACAGCATTACCAGTGCCTGAACTAGGAACTGAAGGATATAGGAAGAAAAAGGTTCCTCAGGAGTGGCTCATGATTTCTCTATGTATTCAGTTTCTTGTCTGGCACTGACAAGTGCTTAATGATAGCACTAGTAGGAAATCTCTAACTATGCCCTTCTTCATCTACAGTTAGACATACTATATTTATTACTGGTCAAGTAACTAAACCAAAACAATCCCCTTTGTGATTACTCCTTTCTTTGAACAAAGATTTTTCAGGGGCAGATACAGGGTAGGGTGATATGGAAATCTCCATGAGCACTGTCCTTGCACATTGCAAACCTGAGGGCTTCCTTGAAATAAAGCATCTCTGAAGATAGTCTTTTTTCCTACTCGGGAGACTTAACCATGCTGAACCTTACACTGATGCTATTTTAGGTTGGGTTCTTTTCCTCATACATATCTTTTGATACTTGCATCACATCTGCTAGTACAGAAAACCAGGTGTGATGAAGATAAGGACTGCTTTACTTGACAGGTTATATAATCTTAAAAATGTGTCATAGGAACATAAAGTATTGGAGTTAAAAGAGAAACTATTTGTGAGTCTGATTAAATGTTTATATTTTATTAAGAATTAACATTTGAAAGTTTTCACAAAATGCCTGGAATGATAAACATTCTGGTAAACCCTTTGGCTCTTCCGATTGGTTGCTTCATGAAATGTCCCAGAGTTTTCCCATTGCATAATATGATGGGCTTTTTTGTTGCAGCCATATTGTGCTACTCTGCTCCTCAGACAAGTGAAATATTTGGGAAATTACACTCCCAGCAACAACTTCACTGAGCAGATGAAAGTGTTGCAAAGAAAGTTCTGTGCTGTGTGGTTGGTTTTTAGGTTTTGTTTGGGTTTTTTGTTTGTTTGGAGGTTTTTTGTTTTGTTTGGGCTTTTTGTTGTTTTATTTTTTAAGGTTGACTGAGGCCTGAGATGGGCTCTGCTTTCCCATCTGGGAACCTTAAATGTACTTCTAGTCACTGTGCTCCTTTATAATTTCTGCTTCTGCCTGATCATCTGCTTGTGCTTGTTGAGCATGACAAGGAAAGCTCAATTCTGGTAACAGGCGGTGGCAAGTCAAGGTGCGGCACCACAGACCACTGTAGCACAGATATCTAGTGTGGTCAGCCCTGAGGAAAATGGACCAGGTGTCTGCCCTGGGCATGCTCTGCCATCTGCCTGTGCTGAGAAGTCCCTGGGGTGGGTGGCATGAGCTCAGAGACAGCTCCTCTGCAAGGGCTGCTGGATCCTGGCAGGGCGCAGGCAGGTACAAGAACTCTGTAGCTTTTCTATCTGGTATAGACTGAACCAGACTTAATTACTGCCCTGTTGTAAGAACCCTTAAAACACTGCTGCTGTCCTGTCCAGTGTAGATGCCATAGGCAGACTATAAGGTAAAACACAGTTGATCAGAATCAAAGAAAATCTCCTATGGGAAATGGCCTAGGAATAGATTTGCCTTGTGTCCTCAACAGCCCTCAGCTGAAGAGGGTGTTTGCAAAGAGGAGCCTGTGTTGCTATTACTCACTGTGCTCACATGCTCACAGGGAGTGGGCACACTCACCTGAGTGTTTTCTGAAACAGAGCAGTAGTGGCCTGAAGAAATGTAAAAACAGCAGTTGCCAACATTGCCGAGCAAACTCAAAGTGTAATTGCTGTGACTCTGACTTTGCCATCTGAAAACAAGTGTGTTCTGTGACCGGACGCGTACTCTTGCATGGTTTTAAAAATAAATGCAGGAGATGGTGTGGTTTCATAAACTGAGAGGAAAGGGAGCTCTATAAAAAGCAAACAAGCCAAACATTAGGGTTAAATCTGGGCTTTGAGGGGGTAAGTCAGGTGAGAGAGCAGTTGAGGCTGAGCTTCACGACTTGCAACACCAGCAGCACTAATGAAATGTTTTGCTCTGTGTGCTATGGTGGTTATGTCAGGCTCTACATCTCCTGCTGCTTCCCCAGAGCAGCAGAGACACCTCTCTGGCATTCCCTTGGCACCTGCCAGGCTCCCAGCAGCAACGGGAGGCAGGAGCAGGGGCTGTCCAGGCAAGGATCCAGAAGAATGCAGTTATCCCAGTTCGGGGTATGAAGTAAATAGAAAAGACTGCATTGTTTACTGTCCTTTTTATTTTATTTTATTTTTCTAATATGTAATTTACATCTTCTTTGGAGTCAGTCCTAAATGATGGATGTTTAGTTATTCCATGTCATGCTTACCTGCTATTTTCAGACATTTCAGAAAATGACTGGTTACACAATAGGATTGCAATATATGTCAGAGAGGGTCAGGGACATTAGGATAAAATTGGAGAGGGAGGAAAACATAAATGCATCCAGAGCTGTTATTTCATGTTAATATGCAGATGTTTTTTATTACATAAAGACATAGGGAACTGTGCAGAACTTGCTCTTCTCACTCATTTTGTCCTGCTTCTATTACCCAGTTTGGCTTTTTTTGTCTGATTGTTGCATCTTCTTGTAACCAAGAGTGCGTATTATCCTTGAGGCACCATCTGTTTATTTTGTATCTGTATGACATCCCACCACGGGACCTGGCACTTGTGGCCTCTGAACGGCCCGATGACATGCATTAACAGTCTGATGCAATGGGGTTGTTCTGCAGTTCCTCACTGCTCCTGGACGCAGAGCGTGGATAAAACAAACTCCACTACAGGGAGCATTTAATCACTCTTCAGGTACTAGGAACTGGCACCAGTTTCGAAAAACAGGTGAAGATTGTAATGAGGCATTTGGATTGTTAAAGGCAGTTTCTGTTTGGAGTGTATTTGGAAAGGGTATATTTTCTCATATAATGCAGGCTGAAAATACAGTTCTTATTGCTCATTCCAGCTAAATTAGAATCTGATCCTTGAGCTGTCCTTGAGCTGCAAGTGGATTAGCTCCTAAATCAGTTATACTCCCACCTTTGAAGTGTGATAGGAATCCCATTTTCCCTGATGTTTTTAGCCCATTGTCAATAATTCAACATGATCTTCTATAAAGAAATGGTGAAGTCAATTTTCCCCATTACAATTTAGAAATTACCTCTTTAAACAAGAACATTTTTCTCAGACCATATTTCCTGGTTTGTTTTGCATAGCCCCAAACTCAAATCCCCCAAAAAATAATCAGAAATATTTAGGTTTTTTGGAGCCCACATCTTGTGGTGTTGTATATGTCAGCATCCTCCTTTTCTATAGTACAGTAGAGCAGAGAAGCAGCATATCCAAATTTAGGCTTATCAAAGATCTCTTTAGTATTTAAATATATATATATATTTAAAAACTTATATTTTCTGAATGAAAGCTGAATTCTGTTTTCTCCAAGCTTTCAATTTTCCTTCAGAAAAACCCTAAAACCTTGAACTTAAGCTATAAAAAGGATGAAGCAGCATTCTGAACGCCTATAGAAAGAAGAAAATAGGACACCACCTGAGGGCAGCAAATACTCAGCTTCTTTCTTTGACAGTCACAAAGTACCATAAAGAGAGAGGAAACTGTACTTTTATATTCCATTTATTTATCTTCTAATTTTTGACTTGCCTTGCAAAGAGTATTGTTTCCAAATAATTGCAGTGATAGAAAGAAAAGTTATTTTTTTATGGCTGCAAAAAGAAAAAAAAGAGATTTTGTTCTGGGTTTTTATTTTCGCTCTGGAATTCATCAGAAATATGAAGGTGCATGTAATTTTTTTGAAGGTGGCAGGGAAGGGGTCCAGCAGCAGAAGCTCATTTTCACCAAATGTGTCCTTGGAATGTTATATGACAACATTTCTGCAAAATCTTCACCCTAGAAAATGCACAAAAAACCATATGAACTTGAAAAAAAGTATTTTCAGTCAGTATAAATGATAGTGTGAGATCATGAAACTTTCAGATACAGAAAGAATGAAGACAATGTCAAAATACACATTTGAGGATGTCAGATTAAATCTGCACAAGAACCTTTAAACCTAGCATAGACTAAATTCTTACAGCATTTGATTTCACAACCATATATTCTTCTTAAAAATCCTGTTTTAAAATGCAGCAAAATGATAAAACAAAATCCATCATCTGGAACTAAATTTGTGCCTTTATGTTCCATTAACAGCTTTGAAATCTAAATGTAAAGAGAAGATCTTTACCAATTAGGGTAATGGACTGATCAGCCATAAAGTTATTTGGGAACTTGATGGAGAAGCCCATGTTTTTTGTTGTGCTTCGCAGTCTGATGATGATGGAGAAACACCGGCTTTTAGCCTACATTTTTACTTTCTTCCTAGTACTGTCTTTCCTCAGCTGAATAATTTTGCACCTTTTCTTGTTCCAATCACTGCCTTCCCTGTAACCCTTTTATCCTCATTGAGTGTTTTCATTTCTCCACTCTGTAGTTTCGGCTGCTCCCCTTCAGCTCCTTGCTCCTCTCTAGGTGCTAAGCCTTTTCCTAGCTCCTTCTCCATATCAGCTGTGCTGCTTCTCCTCCAGCTTTGCTGAAGCACCAGCATGTGGGCGGCCAGAGTGCATTGGGTGGCATTTTTGGCTTTAGCTCCTCTTCCTGGTGCTGCAGCATCCTCAGCTTGTTGGGAGATGTCACGAGCAGGGAAGTCCTGCTCAGCCCCATCAGCTGTGGGGGAGTGTGTGTGTCTCTTGGGACCTCAGAGCCTTGGACAGCAGAGCCTGAGTGGATTTTCATATTGGTTATAAATACCAGCACTGGTTTCACCCATGTCTTTGATGAACTTTTAAGCTCTGTTAATTCTCCCTCTTTTAATTATTTCAAGCACAGAGTTACTGAAGAGATTTAGTTTTATGGTGGTATTTATTTTCATGTTGATGTTAGAGAAAAAGTGAAGTCGATTTAGCATTTTCAGAAATGAGTGAAATGTATAAGCGAACTAAAAATACATCTGCATCCAGAAATAAAATTCAAATTCAGCTTAATGCAATTCAGCACCATAATAGGCCATTTCAGTGCATGTGAACAAAGCTGGTGGGAATTAATTGAAGGCAGGCTTATATAATGGAAAATGTAAAAGATGTCTTGTCTGTAGGTATTGTTATTGGTGTTACCTCTGCTCTGTTTCTCTCCTCTGAGGTCGTGTTGTCCTGTGGACATGCAGGAATATTGGAAGGGGATAAATGGAACAATTTCTCTGATTCACAGACAGGAAAACTACCACTTGGAAAGGCTGTTGGTGAGAGTTTACAGGATTTGGCACCATTTTAAAATTTTTAAATTTTCAGCTTTTGTTATCCAATCTGAGAAAAAGAAGCTGTCTTTTCAGAGTAGCTTTACATTTGTCCCTCCCATTGAGAGTAAACTGGGGCTCCCAGTCCACTTTTCTAAAAATCAGGTCTTAGGTGTTTCAGATGAAGTCTGCAAAATCTGGCCATTACTGAAATGTTGATTTTATTTTTTTTTTACCCTATCTTAAAAAAGAAATCAGTTTCAGGGCCAGAAATACAGATTGAATCTCAGGACTTCTACACCTTTGGTTCAGCGGCAAGACCATCTGTCACTTCTAAGACAATCTAGATATCTTTGATGGAATAATTCTGAATCTGCAAGCTACATTCTTCTCCCTTTACCTAATTAGATTTTCCTCCCCTCATACATACTGGAACATCTGTTTGAAGGTTCAGCCTTGGATAAAGCTAAGCCCAAAGAGAACGATGCATTTTTAATCACTGTGTCCTCATTGGACATGATATAAACTTGCAAAACATGCTAACTCCTCTCACCACAGCAATCTTGACTCGGTTTCAAAATGGAGAGAAATGTAAAAGCAGGTGAATTCCTTGTCACTTCAGATTTCACTAAGGATGTGCAGAACTTTTGCTTCATTTTAAGTTTGAGATACGCTTTGGAAGATAGAAGATTTGTAACAAGAGGCTGGATATTTTTTCAAACACATCTACATCTTAACTAGCATCTGCTCATCATTCCAAGACTTGTTTTTATTCTACTGGGTTCTCACTCAGCTTTGCTTAACTCTCCAAGGCAAAGCAGTCCTTCTCATAGCACCATTAAAAACATGACTGGATTCTCTTTCAAAATGAGGAAACAAATCACGCTTCTTCTTTGGAGAGAACCATCCTTATCCTCATCTGGGTAAAGATATGTTTCCCGAGATCATAATATGTTCAGTCTTTCACGTACATGTTTTCATGGTGTAAACTACAGATAAAAAGCCCATGATATAATTTCAACATTTGAGTGGCCTTATTTTTCATGACTGTAGGTGAGCGAATGTCTCGGACAGGACCTTCCATCCAGCTACTGTTTTTCTGACCCATGTATGAATAAATACATTCTTGAAGCACAAACTTGGTTGTGTTCAGGGCATGTCTCCTTTATTAAATTTTAATGAAAATATGATTGAAATTTTAGGGATTAATGACTACTTGGCAAAAATTCAGCTGGTAACTACTTTATCTGCACCAGTTCTTCCAACCTTATTTCTATGATGAATGTCTAAAAAGGACAGAGGAACTGAAAGCTGTATCTAGGATACAGTGTACTGCACTTCCTACTCTTGGCTCACTCTAAATTCAACCCCTCAGCTCTGTCATTTTTTTTTCTGTCTATGAATTTAAAATAGTTTTTGCCACCAGATAGTGAAGTGAAAGCAATAGCATTTGTCCCAGCTGTGGGTGGGATCACCTTGCTACCATGATAATATCAAAGGGGCTGATCTTCATGAGGATTTTGTAGTAGGGTTATTTCCACACATTACTTATCCTGCTGTTTGGAAAAAAACCCTTTCCTGCAGTGAGTTCATAGGTTTTGTGTATGTGCATGAGCTCACATATGTCCCTATGCGAAACGTGGCTTCTCTGCATTGGCGTTCCAGCTGGCAGTTCCTGGAAAGCTGTGTGGAAAGTCACCGTGTAGCTCCAAAACCTACTGCAAAATAGAAATCATGAATGATACGCTTCCCTCCTGCCATTTTTACCTGTACCTTCCTTTCTGCACTCTGGTGCTCGTGTATGGGCTGAAGGAGCAAGAGATGGTTGCTTTTTTGTAACCCTTCTTTGAGGGAAGAACAAATCCCTTATGGGGCTGCCTTTCTTTAGGCAGTCCAGCTGAGGGGAATAAAAAGTCTTTAAACTGTGTCTCTGCAGGTTGATCTGGGTATAAACACTTTGGGTACATTGATCCATTGTAAACTCCTGGAACAGGAACAGGATGCAGCTATAGTGGACAATTATTATAAAACAATTGCTACTCTATAAACAGCCAGTTTACAGCTTTCTGGTGTCCCTGAGATATAGGTGTTGGTTTCATGTTCTTGGCAGCCCTCCACTCCATAAGTCAAAGTCCTTCTATTTGACCTGGAGCTGGCAGGAGGCTTGCAGGTCAGTGGCAAAGGGCTGCTGGGGAAAAGCTACCTTCAAACTGGAAAAATGAAGAAATATTTTTTGTCATTTAGGTTTGGGAGACAAATACCCTCTCTAGCATTTTGCACTTGCAGTACATGATTACTCTGAGATTTAGAAAGCAAACAAACTGTAACCATTAAGAGCAGTTTATTAAATGAAATAAATTTCTCCTTGTGCTGGTGACTAAAGAGCAGGCAATTTAGCTGTTCCTAATTATGGGGTTATGCCTAGATTTTTCTAACCTGAAATGACTGTTTATATACATGGTTTTTGAGGTATGCATGTACTTTTTGAGGGTTTTACACAAACGAGCTCCTCTGCCTCTCTGTCCGCAAGTGCCACCATGTACAAATGATTGAAAATGGTGTTGTAAATCTTGGTGCTGTTTCTAGGCAATTACAGAGCATTGAACACACAGCACATACTCGCAGGGAGTGATCTGCCCTGGTGTTTAGCAGAGGGGTGTTTTTTCTCAGCCGATTCAGGCAGGGCAGATACACACGTTCACTTCAGGCCTGTGTTTGGGATGGCAAAATCAAATAGTTCCCATAGTTATTCCTGGAAGTTAATTAGCTGTGACAGTGGGAAAGTGACAACCTCATGATTCTTGGGTATTTATAACGGGGCTGTCACTTGCTAGGTTAGTCAGGTCATAGAGAAGACAAGTGTGTGAAGTCAGGTTTCTGGCACGACACAGAGCTGAACCTGCATTGTTGTGCTTAGATGTTGGCAGAAAGGATCTCTTGGTGCAGTGTTTGTAACACTACACCGGCGTGTGATGCGTGTCGTTGGGAAAGCGGACTTCACTGTGCTGCAGAACCCTGTAGGTGCACATGCCTTGCACACCTGTAGAGTTTGATCTGGGATTATTGAACTCGAGGTGTTCTTTCTGCTCCTGCTTTCATAAGCACAAGGTCAGATATCTAGGGCCAAAGCAGAGCTGGGGCACAGGGAGGTCATGGAGGACATGAAATGCAATGATGCCATCCCTTGGTGTACATGGTCTTCTTAGATGGGTACTACAACCTTCGCCATGCCTGCCCCATAGTGCTCTCCCACACCATGCACTGGTTGCTCCATGGATGACACAGACAACTAGTTTGGGGTTGTCTGCCTCTACTTTGTGTATTCAGCAAGCAGCACTGCTGCTATCATGCTTCAGGACTTACTGTAGCTATGAAGTTTCCGAATTCAGGAGGAGATGTTAGAGTTTGTTTGACTCACTGTTTTTACCCTGTAATCAAGGCTTAATGTACTAAATGTGCTCACTGTACACTGGTAACAGCACATCTGAACATGACGTTTTATTAATACCTAGAGAACTGCACAGGTCCAGAAAGACTGCTGGGAATATTTCTGAGAGCACTTTTTGTATTTTTGAGAGTTAAAAGAGCAAAAGAGTTACACCAGCGGAAAAAAGCCCTCAAATTACACATTTTGTGCAAATCACAGGTATATTTTTATAATGATAGGCTAACCTGGAATAGATTATTTAAAAAATCTCTCTCATTCAGAATGCCATTTATTAATGTTGCTACTGCTCAGAAAAAAAGAGATATCTCACACTGAGAAATATGTGAGTTACCATCATGATGAGGAGAGAGCACAGAAGTTGGTTCATTTTTGTCTGTCTGCCATTCCAGTCCTTCAGTTTTAGTAGGAAAAACTATCATACAGCTTTAGCATGATTTCTAAAGTGACATTTCTCCATGAAAATTTCCTATTCATAAATAGTGTGCCAAATTTTGTAGTGGGTTTGTCATCTGCCCAGTATTCTTCAGAGAAAGCAGCTGACTGTTGGCTTCCCTAATTATTTCTTCTTCTAATACTGTTTTCTCAGAGCTGGCTTGAAGGGGGAACAAACCCCAACTATATATAAATAATCAACTAAAACCAGGCATTTTTGTCAAAAAAAATTAAAGCTTTGGAACAAACAAAAAATAGTTTCATGCAAATTTCTCTCTCTTAAAGCTGGCAAGATTTCAATAAGCATTTTCTGTGAAATATTTTATTTCGCTGAGAGGTGGGACACTGCTTTTCTGTGTTGCTACAAACCCCCACTGGAGAGCAAAGCTGGGAAATTGCCAGACATCTCAAGCCTGCTGTGACAATGGGTAACTGTATCAACACACACAAACCCATATTTAACTAAACTGTTCAATTGAATTCTAATCTCCAGCTAATCACTGAGCTTTTTAAAAAATACCTCCCCCCAAAAAATACCTATTCATGTTTTATTTCTAAAAATTACCTTTATGATGTAATGCAAGTGAATTAATTGATGAGACACTCAAGCACAATGTGCTATCTACAAAGGTAAATGAGCTACAGGACTCACATTCTATTAAATATTTCACCTATGAATCTCTTGGTTAAAAAGAACCTTTAAATGGAAATTGGTAAGCTACTGAAGTGCCCTTTTAGGGTTCCTCAGGATAGAAAGTGATAGAGAGAAGTGGGATTTTTTTGTGCTGTGATACCCTGGGAGAAAGCACTCCATAAGCCATACAAGTGAATGACATTACAATAAGAGAAGTACCAGTGGTCACCGATTTGTGTGTAGTAGGTATACTCTGTGTTCAAAACAGAACTGCAGCCTCCTGAATAAAGCTTGTGTGTGTGCGTGTGTTGTGGGAAAGAGGGAGAGATTTCATCTTTCCTATCTGAAGACTATAAGCAGAAGAAAGCATGTTATATCAGTCTGTGCATCAGACTTGGCATCTTCTGTGTGACCGGCAGTAACCCGATTAATTTCTTCTCTGTATTTCTTAATAGGAGATACTTCAAAAGTGAAGAGGTGCTCCTCTCCTGACTTTTTTGGGGTCATAATTTGAAGTCAATAATGGGGGAAATATGGGGTTAAAACACACAGTCCCTAAGTCTGGACTTGTAGCACAGCACCTTATCGTCCTTTACAAGCCTGAATGTGTACCCTGCCCCAGTTTTACCAAGGAAGCACTGATTTCCTGATAAAAGCCACAGCTGTGGAGAAGATGCCTACCTGTTACAGAACCAAAACATAATTTCATACAAGGACGCTGCGGAGCAAATGTGAAGAACAAGACATTTGTGTACAGCTGGTTCTCAAGCACAGCCACTCAGGTTTCTCATACACCAGAAAGCTATGAAAATCAGAAAAGTCTTCCCTGGACCTCCTCACTGAGTTTCAGGTGTCTACCATCTCTCTGGGTCTCTATTTGCATCTTTTTTGCAGACCTGAACGTAAAGGCAGTCTGATCTGTGCAAGTGTATGGTTGCAGCATCCAGCAAAACTCTCTGTAAGTCTGATGGCTCCTCTTTGCTGATTTTAAGAAATTCCTTGCAAGTGGCTCATTCTCATTCTGTTTTTCCACCCTGCACAGCAAGGCTGGGTGTATCCTTAATTTAACCTGGCATTGAGAAGTATTGGCATGTACTTTTAACTGAAGAGACTCTCACTGACCCAGGTTTTATGCTTGCATGGAAATCCTCTGTCAGTGAAAATAATTTTCCAATGTCTTTCCATTTTTCTGTTATTACACTGTATCTTCAGATCTTCACCTTTTGAGTGTGAATAGACCAATGTGACTTTCTTACCAAACAATTATTGAAGACTACAGCTAACAAAGTGTTCTGGGGGGCTATCAAATGTCTCCAAGGTAAGGCATGCATAAAACATAAGCACATAGTCGTAAATAACCGGGCTCCTCTTC
Source organism: Mesitornis unicolor (assembly GCF_000695765.1). Classification (NCBI taxonomy): domain Eukaryota; kingdom Metazoa; phylum Chordata; class Aves; order Mesitornithiformes; family Mesitornithidae; genus Mesitornis; species Mesitornis unicolor. The sequence continues at coordinate 70,981 of NW_010203663.1, forward strand.
ATTTATTTTAAAATAATGACTGTTGTTTAACTGTCTTGAAAGGGTTACTCTTTCACCCCTAGCTTGTTCTGAGCACCGTGGGAAAATGGCATGAGTACTGTTTAGTTTAAGGAATGTAGTCATGCAAAACCTTTGCTGTACTTGTGGAGGAAGCTGGAGTGTTTCAAGAAATAATGAAGGTGTGAATCATCACAATTCTGAATTGCCTGATAAGAAAATCTTTTAATCTCTTGTAGTAATGTAACGGCTCCAATTGCTGCAATTCTCTTTATAAATTGTGCAATAAAATAGAGAATAAATAATTGCAAAAGAATCCAGGATTATCAGCAGTCTCTTCCTTTGATATCACTATTTCTGAACGGTGTTCTTTAAAGGCTTTTGCTTGTTAGTTTAGTTTTAGGAGACAAAGTAAACTAATTAGTTGTTTTTTTTATTGACTTTATGGTCTGTTCTTGGCATGCTTGGAAAACTTTTGAGCTCAAACAGTTCATTTTCAGTTGTGCCCGTTAGCAGGAAGGATTTCCATTTTTCAAAAACAACTTAAGAAAACAACCACAACGAGATACTGCTTTCATTAAAAGTATATGCAAAGGATTGGGATCTTGGTTTCTTACTTCTTTAAAAAAAATATTTTAAAAGGCATTCAAAATGTACCAAATAATCTTCAGTTTTATATGTCTGTGTTCAGTCAAAGAACCCTCAAGAGTTTCCTTTTGAAAAATACTCTTATTTCTCATTGTTTCTGGAATTTGGCTCCATGTGCTCTATATGATTTTACAGGACAACATCTATGGTCTTTTAGAAAGGTTTTATGTTTTTATTTATATAAAAATCACATAATGCAGTAGGATGTCGAGAAAGTGAACAGCTTGATAAGGTTTAGGCTTTTGAGGTTCCTTTTATGATCAAGAAGGATATAAAATCATGGAAATCATTCAGATTGGAAACCTCAGAACCTAGCTTTGATATATGATTCTTCCCATAATATAAAATAAGTCTTTGATTACAGCTTTATAATTTCATTTATCACTTTCCAGGCAGCAGCTGCCTGTTGGCTAGAAAGAAAATCAAATGTTTATCCACTGCTACCTTTGCCTGTGGACGGTAAAAAGGTATCTATGATACATGACAAAGTCCTGCCATAAAGGATTAGAATAGTGGAGCTAGACAGGACGAATGAACTACAGCCATAAAGAATAAAGTTTAAAATGTTTGAGTCACATTCTGTTGTGATTTGTCTGCCAGCTCCTGCAGTATGTCCTGACAGCCCATAAGAGCTGGTAAGAGCTACAGCGAGATGTGCAGCTCCTTGCTGGGTGTCCATGCACATCCTTTGTGCACACTGTTTTCAAAAGGCTGTGAGAAAGGGGCAAAGGAGTTTTCAGAGACAGCATGTGCACTTGCATTTTGGATGTTGTTTTATTTTTTTTTAATAATTGGAATACATTTTATAAATATTTGATGAATATCTGAAAAAAATGTGATAAGTCACATTAATGGTAAGGTTGCTTATGGTGCTTTAATGTATTTGGTCTATTTACTTTCTACAGAAAGTTATTAGGTATAATACTTTTCCGTTAGGATTAAAGCTATGTGACACACTGGCTAATCGTCTAGATGTGTAGCTCAGACAAGAGGGACGAGCTGCCTGGCTCTTCCTCTGTCACCTCCCTCGCTTTATACAGCTGCTTACAGCCAGTAATTGGCTTGGGAAACAACATATTGTACAGCTGCTGTTCATATATCGACCGTGAGTGATTCCTTTTCACAAACAAATCCAAACTGGCTTATGAATGTAGCAAAATAAAGCTACTTGAGTGCTTGTTTAGCCCAAATTGCTTCACCTGCTGGGCTTTGGATGCTGGAGGAAAGAAGCCAGGTAACTATGATCTGCTGGGGGGTGAGTGGAGAGCGAGTGAGTTGGTAGTGGCATGGGGAGGCCACCTCTGCCCGAGGCCCACGGCATGTTTATGTCTCCTGGGACTCAGAAACAGGACCTATGGCAGGCAGTATAGTGTCACTGGGAGGATAAGGAGGCCTGAAGGTGAGCTGAGACCCCTTTGTAACTGAATAAGGTGATCTCAGTAGGTGATGAAGGCCCACCTTCAGGAAGAGGTAAGAAGACTGAGGATATGACAAAGAGTAGGTAAAAGACAGCATCTAGCTGTTTATGTGCAATTCATAGACTGAACTGGAGGAGTTGACAGGCCTGAAGTCTTGAGATGAAGTGTTGAGATGAGGAGCATGGTGATGGACCTGGGAGGGGAAGGGGGCTGCTCAGGGTTAGCCTCTGTGGAGATCTGCCTTGTGGTGAGGCCATTTGGCTCTGTGTGGAGCTCTGTGATACAGAAATGAGGTCACCTTGCTGTTGTTCTGCTCTGGATGCCTTCATGAGCTCACAGTCCCCGTCATGTGGAACAGTGAAGGAGCTGTGTTGCTGAAAAAACAATATAGGTGCCTGTGCATGCATGTGATCATATTCTAGCTGTAGTGGGCTTTAAATACCATCAGATTCAGATCTAATCTAATACAGCATTTTGGACTGTGTGAACTGCTTGATTTCCCCTTAGGTTTCTTTAAATATGAGTCAATTGCACAGCAATCTAGAGATAACGTAGTGTAGAAAAATAATAGAGATGCTTCTGTTGTTCCCTTGCCATTTTTACTTCCTTTCTTTTTCTTTGAAGCCACCAGTTATTTCCCTGTAGAGCTATCAAGTAACAGGAAACGAGAACACCCCAGCCAAGCAAAGTCTCTTCTGCAGAACTACAGGAGATCATGTCCTGTAGAAAGGTTAATGAGGAACTGAAACTTTTATGTGTCAGGATAAAAAGAATTTCTCACTTCCTAGTGCACTAGAAGCATTCATGAAATCTTTTAGGAAATGGCATAATGTATTTTTAGTCTAAAATGAAGCTAGAAAAAAGTTGCAAAAAGCTGTACCATCAGTCCTGAATATGATACATCAGATGCTCAGCAACTGCAAATTTCTTTCTTCCCCATTTCATTGAAAATAGATGCAGAAAACTTCGAAATTATCCTTCTTTTCTCTTTTCCTCATCAGACTCTGTGGTTTAGGGCTGGGCTGGCCACTAAATCCTGAACAGACGCTCTCTGTTAACCCCTCTCCCCTCCCCAGAAGGGGAAAGAGAAAAAAGGAGAGAGACTTTACGGGCTGGAAAATAAAACTAACAGATTTAATAAAACAATAATACTAATACTACACGACAGTAATGTAAATAGGAATAATGAATATATACAGATATGTACAAATATATATACAAAACCAATATAAAATCCTTCCTCCACCTTCCCCCAATGACAATTACGTCACCAGAGGCTCTGCAGAGCAGGGCACTGAAAAAGTCTCAGTCCAGACTCAGCAGTAGATGGGAGCAGGATGCAGGAACATATGAATCAGGATCAGAGGCAGACGAACTAGTAAATTTCTGCTCAGATTTTCGCTATTGAAGGGGTTGAGATGGAAGGAAGGATCAAGACTCTCGTGGTCCCTTGGCTTTATACTGAGTATGACGTATGTGGGATGGAATACCTAGTTGGTCAGTTTTGGGTCCGCTCCTCCCCGTTGGTGCAGATACAGCACCCATGGTGAGACAGTGGCCTTGTGATTATCCCTTGTAGCAGTACACACTGTCTGGAAAAACATGCTGCTAGTTTCAGCAAGTTCAACCACTTAAAAGAGACTGAGCTGAAAAGTAAAATCACTAAATAGAAAATCAGTTCTATTTAGCTCAAACCAGGACACTAGAAAACTCACACCAGCCAGTGTGTGAGCCAAGTTGGTGCTGGATCACCGGCCCTGCTGGACACCAGGCAGAGAAATCAGCACAGCCCTCTCTTACCCACCTCTGAGGGGACTTTTATGGCTCAGTACCCATTGCCATCTCCCTGCTTCCCTCTCCTGGCCCACAACAGCCGCTTCCAGGGCTCCTACTATGCACACTCAGAGCTTTCTTTTTTTCCCCCAATCTCTACATTTTAATTAAATGTCCTCCATTTCAAAAGGCTGGATGCTTTGAGATAGCGAAATGTTTCCACAGGTCATACTGCTTTCCCTTCCTCTGGATTCCTCTATTAAAAAGAGCTACTGGTTTCCAGAAGGAAATTGTCTTGATTTCTTTATAGCCTCAATCTGTTCTCACTGAAGCCACTGAAGCCACTTTGAAACCTTTTGTTTATTTTTCAGGGATACAAAACTAAACTGAATGCTGTCAGGCAGAGAGCAGTGCATATATTGAACCGTGGGCTTCATTAGAGCTACTTTGAAATTCCTCACTAAGTAGGTTTGGGTTTGGTTTTTTGCCAGAAATACTAGCTGCAGAAATGGAAACATTTTATTGCAATGTATGAATTTCTGTTATCCAGAAGGTTATTTTTGAGTCCCAGGTAAAGTTTTATGGGGAGAAAAGGAAGTAGAGAAGGGCTTCTTATCTGTGATACTTTACAGAGCAAATGTAGCTGCCATGGCTTCTAGACTAGAATTGCTTGCAATTATCTGAGCACATCTGACTTAGCCCTTGATTTCAGATGTCTAAATTGAAAGACATTTGAAAGAGGATTGGAAGGGGGTCAAATTGGATGATATTTAAAGGTCCCTTCCAACCCAAACCATTCTCTGACTTTATGAAATATGTATATGTGCAATGTGTATTTACTAAATGTTCCTATTTATATCTGGTTATTAAAATCTCACTCTTTTTGTAAGGAGTTGGATTCCACATCATGATGGGGCATGACACTCCCAATCATGGGACACAATGTTAATTCAATGCTCAGAAAGCAGTTAGAGGCATCACGGAAGAAGATATCATCAAGAACTATAAGCAAAAACTGATTTTAGTTCAAGAAGTTGTTGGAAACTGGGAAATTTTGAACTAATATCAAGTTATCTTTACCTTGTTCTTACACTTTTCTCTAGGCGTGTGATCACTGTCCAAGCCAGGATGCTGGGCTGAATGCATATTGAGTTCAGTCTGATACAGCTGGACTCTTTATGCTATTTTAAAGGAAGTTTACATGACGGCACCAGAGACAATAATTCCTGCCCCCCCCAACCTTCCCACTTCAGCTGTGCCTGCTCTCTGCAATTAGTGTTGTGTGTCTGTAGCTGCATTGGCTTTTGCAGCTGAGATCTTCCACAAGGCTCTGAAGGCATCAGTGAGGGAAAAATGATAACTAGAGATGTGAGGAGTGCTAAGACTGGAACAAGACCAAATACCCATCAACATTCCACTGTTTTTGATCCATTACTGAAGGCAAACTGAACTCAGGGGTCTGCATTATTAAAAGCATTCAAATACCTAAAGCTCATAAAAATCTCTGGGAGTAAAGTACCCAAATATTTTCATAATCTAGGTCATAATAAAGCCAATGAATAGTGTTTGTGTTAAATCAGAGTTATGATTTGGTTGACAATCAGTCCTGGTGGAAATACAGGATGTATTACTCTCAGAATGTTTAAAAGATCACATGGTAATCTTTCTTGCATTCAAAACATCTCATCTTGCCTCACTGTTGTGTCACATTGTGTTGATGTCATAAACAGTACACAAGCATAAAAACAAAGTAACTAATGATTAATGCTTCCATGATTCTTGTATTATAACAAAAAACAGAGCAAGATTTACCTTGTGTTTTGATTACAATTTTCTTTATAAGTAGAACATATTCTAAATACTATTAATTAAATGAACTAGTCTGCCCAATAGTACAAATATGAAGTTCCAAATTTTTTCTTAAATCCTGAGTCCACATCAGTTGTATCCACAGTGATAATAATTCTCTTTTTCTGATGAATTTTCTAGTCAGTGTTGTGATTCTTAGTGATTTTGAAACTGTTTTTCAGTAATTCTAAAAATTAACGGTTAGTCAAATAGTTTCAGCTTTGGCTCAGTCTTCAGTGTGCATGCACCCATTATTAAGTAACAATCTACAGTAAGAAAGCCTTTCATTGTGGTTTGGATTCTTGTGTTGTGTCTGAAGGGATAGGATAATCTGTCTGAACAAAATCTGATAATATTGCACCAAAGCTTGCTACATGCTTTATTGGGAAATATAAAGGTCAAGCTCTTTCTTTGTAGAGATTGCTGGCTTGGTATAGCTTCAGTAGTAGGAGTGAGCAGTAGGAATGAGGAGTAGGGTGATAAATCAGAGGAGCACTAGCTTCAGTAGATATCTCTCTTACAGTAATTTGCTCTTGGTAAGATATTTTGGGTTAGTTTATCATTCTATCTTTTCTGTGGGTGTGCAGCCTGGAGAATGTTTGCAGAAAAAAACATAAAGCAAAAAGGTGTGACTCTAGGGAGAAGGCAGATTATACCAGTAGAGATCCCAATGTATATGTTGCAGAGGGAAGGAGTGACAAGGTAGGTGATGGTAGTGCAGGAGGTACAGCAGGGTGTGTAGAAGCAATACCATGGAAAGCAAATGAGAAATATTCTCAGTTTTGACAGCTGTGAAGTGGGAAGCTTTGGTTGACCACCCCATGCAAGGAAGGACATGGAGCATTATGCCAATGAGACCAGCAAGAGTCTGTGTTAGCCAAAAGTGTTGGACATGCCAGTGGGAAAACTGGTGTGTGACAGCTACAGCTCTTCCTCTTTATGTCCAGAAAATATTCCTAAACCTTGGACTGAAATTAATACACATACGATAGGAAACTCGAAAATCTTCCTGGTATTCATCAGGAACTGCGGATTTTCAGAAACCCTGTAATGCTAAGCTCAGCCTGAGAAAAAACAAGGAAGTACTCCAGAGATTTGCTGTACTGTGCCCTTGAACAAAAGTGAAGTTTAAAAAAGCTTTAACAAACATTTGCACTTTTCAAATGCTTATCTGGAGCTTATCAGCCTCCCCCTTGGCTGTATAGATTGAAGATGAGGAGGGAGCAGCATACACTATGAGTATTCCCCCTGCCAAGGAGAAGCCCAGTGAAGGGTCTTGACTGAAAGAGCCTAGTGAAGGGTCTGCACTGATGCTGCATGCGTAGTTTGTCATTAATATACATTCACAGTGGCTTACAGTAAACCTTAAGTTTTGTTTCTGTGATTGTGTGGGGCTTCTAAAATTTCAGTTATACAGCTGAGTGTTTTCTCTGCTTCCTCTTCAAGTGAACGTGCAAAACGTTTGTCTCTGTCCGTTCTTCACCCTTCCTGTGAGCGAGCTCTCTCCTGAGCCAGGGATGACAGAATGTGGTCCATTTTTTAAATGGGGATTTGCAAGCTCAAACACATTCACAAATCAAGTTCAGTCAGAAGATTCCTCACATTCTTGCCCTGAATGGTCTCCAGACTCCATGAAAAATACAACTGGTCTGCACTCCATATGACCACGGTTATTTAGTTCACCCATGGGAATGCCAAACGATAATCACTGTCAGCCAGTTTCACAAATGGCTAGAAATTATTCTCAAAGAAGAGAAGAGAGTCAGTGCTATCAAGCTGTAAGACACCTAATACATCTTATGCTACTTCTGCTATACCATGAGATTCAAAAATATCTCTCATTTTTACAAACAATTTGACTGATGGAAGAGATGCTTTTAAAATTTGACACTTCAGTTGGTGGTGTTACAAGATCTTCTGGAGGACATGATCAGAGTTCAGAATGAACTTGGTCAGACAGAGAGATGAATAGAATATTTCAGAGAAATAAATAGGTGAATAAACAAAAAGATGTTCAATGTACCAACCGTGACATTTAGGAAGGGGAATACAAATGCTGGGTGGGTGGTGTCTGCTAAGCAGCAGCATGGCAGAGGAAAATTGAGAGATGAGAGTGGAACAACAGTATGTATTAGTCAGCAACACGGTATTGCAAAAAATGAAAATGTCACCCTAGGCTGAAGTTGAGTTTTAAATAATTTGGTAGTCTTAGAAGTCCTTTACCAGTAATTCTGGAATAAATGCCTCATTTAGGTCTGATGGCCACTTATTCTTTGTATAGCTACACCATTTATTTTTACAAAGCTAACTTATTCATCATCATTTGCTCTTAGTAAAGTGAAGCATGCAACTATGTAGGTTGGCTTATGACAGTCAGCTTACAGACCTCTCCGAATTTGTTTTGAATTAGTTGATACAGGCCCAGTGTAACAGCTCATAAAGCCCATGTGTAGCAAGCATGGAGTGGCTCGTCTCCATGAACTTGCTTTGTGACAGTGAATTTTTCAGTTGAGAGAGACATGGTGCTGCAGAGGACATCCCAGAGAGTCTTTCTAGGACTCTTGTAGTCTATGGAGGAGCCCAAGGAAACCTACTCAGGATAAGGTAAGTTTTTGTAGCTGCATTTATCCAAACGACTTGACTGACATAGATTGATGATGAACACATGATTTGTATGTTGAATTCATTTGAATTCTGCACTTTATTAACAGCAGTGTGGGCCAGTCAAGAACAGTCTTGCACATAGACTCTGTTTCTCTTGTTTCTTAAAGCACAAGGTATGCAGATATCTTCCTTAATTTCCCAGGGCTTTCCTTATCTGTACATAAGTCTTTAGCTGGTACCCACTTAAACAGAAAAAGATTCTTCCCTGTATACTGTGTATTGCACAAATTTGCTAATGGTTTAGCTTTTCATTTTAGCTTGTCAAAGCTTGGTTTAAGCCCTTTTACAGTAGCATCACAACCTACTGAAAACAATGAACCCTGTGACAGTTATAAATGCACAGATGACTTGAGAGCCATGCCACATTTAAGATGTGATGGTATATTGTTTGCCTGAATTGGTGCTGGTCAACACTAACCTCTTCCTTTAAGAGTTTCACAAACTTCTTTTGGATATTCAAACTTCTTGTAGATTTGTGCACACTAAAAAATGTTTCCTTTGCTAATCTGAATGCATCATTAAAAGTAAGCAAAGCATGGAGAAGCAGGCTAGCTGAGTGAAACATTGAAAATCTAGTAGCTACTACATCTTGTCTGTCCGTGGTCACTCTCTGTGTTGCAGCCTCTGCTCACTCCTTTGCTTGCAGAGGTAAGTTTGTCTTATCTGGAAATACCTCCATACATGAAGTTTATAAGTGGAGCAGATATACAGACCTCATAGTATAAAGTAATCTGTAAGGTTGGACGATTTGGTCTCATAAACCACAAGATGTTGTCCACAATCTGCTTTTTGAAGTTGCTGCATGGGTTTACTGTAGAATGGTATCTCCCTCAGAAGATCTCAGACTGGACATTCTCTGCAGCTGTAGTTAAATGTGGCAGGGAAGGTTTTCTACTTTTTTTTCTCTCTTCTCTCATACAAATGCGTACACAGCAAAACAATGCATGAGCAAAAAGGTGAAAATAATTAGGATAAAACAATCTAATATGAAATATTTATCAACAACCTTGGCCCCTGCAAAGCTTTAAAAGCATTTCTGATGGACTTAACTGACAAACCCTCAAATCTTGTTCCTGGTATTTTTACCTTAGTAACCGGAAAGATGTCTCCCAGAGAGACTATTGCCCTTGTTTTTCCTGCCAGTACTGCACAAATTACATAGGCCTACAGCACTTCTGTTCTAAACCGTTGCCTGAAGGTGGAAACAAGACTTAATGCACAATCCTCAAGGCAAGTCAAAGGTGGGAGTGAGCAGCTCTTGAGGTGTGTTGAGTACACAGATGTTATGCCTGGGCAGGTGAGTGGAAGCAAGGTTTGGTACGTGTGGGTCTACATGGTGAAACTCATGCCCAACTGCAGAGGTAAGTGAGCCAAATGGAGCAGCTGAGGACAAAGTCCCCGGTCTGTCCTTGAGCCCCATCTCACAATGGAACTGCAGCACTCCCCCCAGGAGCTGCTGTCATTTCCTGCCTCCACGCTGTTCCCAGCGTTTCCCAGGCTTACCAAGGTATAAGAAGTGTGACTTGTGGCTTTACTTCCTTGCAAGAGAAATGTGAGATTTCTCTGACCTTTGGAGAAAATTATGGCTTCTCCACAGAGTGTAGCTGGTTGGAATATTCTTATGGTCTGTCTTTTGGATTGATCTTCCCAAGATCAATCAAATCTCTTCACTGGAAGTCAGTCCTTCCAGTCTGCAAAATTCCCTGCCAATTAATTCTTGAGCACTTCATTACTACACTCATCTGAGCTTAGTAGCTGTGGAAAATTCTCTTGATATTTTGGATAAATTGCAAATACTTTTTCCTTGTATTCTGGAGTAAGCCTGCATTATCTATAAACTCGAGATTTCTTATATTTCCCCAAATGCAAGTTTAATATTTATTGAAATCTTCTGTTGATTAAATGCTCTGAATAGTATATCCAGAAGACTAATCGATATTTTAAATGCACTCAGACATATTAGCTGCTTACTGGTTACACAGAGAAATAATGAACTTGCTACATGAGAAGGTAAAATTAATGAATAATTCATAACCATTAATTTATTCAGTTTTGCCTTTTGAATTGATTTGGCAATTATTCTTGTATGGCACATCATTTACAAATGCTTAGATATAAATATTTACAGTTGCATATTTGTGGTCAAATAATTTCTATTCTCTGATTGAATGGCTTCTGTAGCACACCAAGCAGTGCAAATTGAGAATTTTACTGTTAAATATACAGCTCAGTAGAATGTGGGTGCTTGAATGATTAAATAAAGTTAATACATACAGACTGTAAATATGGTCAAACTGATGTATTTCAAATATGAATAAATATTTGCAGGCAGGTTTTTCTTCATCATTTATTGCATTAAGAATGAGGGAAAGATCTTGTGTGTCGTGCTGCCACAGACAACAAAGACCAATGTCCTTTAGCACTAATATTTTTATTGTTTGTTCAGCTCTTCTTTTTCCTTTGTTTGCAAGTTGTTGGTTTTTTTTCCTTCTGATTGTGTTCTACATTTTTCAAGGATGATTGCAACATTCAGGAAAATGAGAATTCACTCTAGATGTGGGTGATTGACCAAAAACCTTCTGTTTCCCTTAACCCCATGGTGAAGCTGTGTAGCTAGAGGTTCCACAAGCAGAATATTACGGATCTGTGAGGGAACTGATGGGCTGAGTGAAAGGGCTAATTCACAATGGCTTACTTCAGTCAAAGGAGACCTGTCTTTTAAACTTCCCTTGAAGTTATTGGAGAGAGAGAGACTTCTCTAGAGGATGATTCAGAACAGGAGCCTAATTTTAAGTGCTCTGAATCACTCTGCTAGTCTGCTTATTTTGAACAGTGCAGTTTATCTTCCCTCCATTTCCTACTTACTGCCCTGATTGATGAGTCAGGATTTATGCGGAATGAATGAATTTCACCTTTTACGAATAAAGCATAGCACTGTAATAATTTAAAGTACTTGATTTGATACTAGTGATTTGAACTAGTGATTTGATTTGAACTAGTGAAAGCATTAAGGTGTATTGTTATATATTTCTCTCTCTGAACACTTAGGAGAACCTTAAAATAATCCAACTTTAAGCATTTAAGTCATTTAATACATTGCAATCATTCAAAGTCACTTAATGTGATTCTTGAAGCACTCTGGAAAATTATTTTTCCAAAGTTTCTTCACTTTGAGATGCTTCCACAAAAGCACTTGAGGCTGAAGTAAAGTTAATCCATTTATCCATTTTAGATAGCACCTTCAGAAAGGAACAAAACCTATGAAACTACAGTTTGTCCTAAAGGAATAAAGATGAATTCGTTAGCATCTGAAGCAATTCTAAAGTAAAATTAGCTATTTGGTTGTAAACGCATTTGAGAAATGAGAGTGGATAATCAAGGTGGTCTTAAGGCCAGACAAGTGGTAGCCTTAGGACTCCTGTGTAGGAATGTAAGGGATGCTCAAAGGAAATGTGCTCACTGTGTGCAGCTCATGAATGGGCATGAAACCACATTCAAACTTTCTGTGGCTGTTCTTCTCCTGAGATGAAGTGCTGTTGCTCAGAGAGAGCTTCATGAACACAGCAGAACTGCTGAAGCTGTCACTCTTAACTCTTCACTTTCTCTTGGGAGCAGTGCCAATGGTGTGTATGAGCATCTTCCATCTGGATAAGTGCCAGGTCACCTTGCTGAGCTGCAGCTGACACCCAGGAAGGAAAATCCTGATCAAAAACCTCCATGGAGATACAGGGGCTGCTCTAAGTGTGGTCCACAGCCTTGCTCTCCTTGGTGGTGGACCCTCTGTGTCCTTTTCTGTGAGGCATTGGGAATTACAATAGAGTAGAGTAGAGTAGAATAGAGTAGAGTAGAGTAGAGTAGAGTAGAATAGAGTAGAGTAGAATAGAGTAGAGTAGGATAGGATAGGATAGGCTAGGCTAGGCTAGGCTAGGCTAGGCTAGGCTAGGCTAGGATAGGAGTAGCTCAGCTGGAAGAGACCTACGATGATCATGTAGTACAACTGCCTGACCACTTCAGAACTGACCAAAACTCCCTCAGTCCTTTTTGTAGCTTGGAATAGCATTGGCTAGCTTCCACTCGGCAGGGACTTCCACAGACTCCCAGTACCTTTGGTAGATGACTGAGAGGGGTCCTGCCATAACATCTGCTAGCTCCTTCAGTACTCTAATGAATCACATCAGATCCCATGGACTTGTGAACATTCAGCTGATACAGCCAGTCCCTTGCAATTTCAGTGTCCAGGACACATTCTTCTAGCACATCAGCATCTTGGGACAACCATCAAATTGAAATTAGGTGACTAACAAATGTTGCATAGTGCATCTATGTATGGTGGCCCCCATACAGGACACTCAAGATGGATGTTCCACTCAGTACATCCAGCTGCCAGGGGCTGCTCTGCCCCAGGCACCCACTTCCTATGCTAGTTGCCTGCTGCCATCTGCTGGCTTTTTTCCAGTGTCTTTGTCACCCCTGTACTCTCTAGGGACTTGATAGGACCTCCAAGCACTCTTCTGAAGGGCTTATTATAAAATGTCAGTTTTAAATGCAATTTCCATCGTGGTCAAGGTCCATATTGGGTTTGCTCTAGTTCAAAAATTCCACAACATGGGGAATGATGGGTGAGATCCTTACGGCTGTGTCAGGTGCCTCTAGTGTATGTGTGTGTACTTCCCTTTGGTCATAAACATGGATTGAAAAGAGAGGAGGTCAAAGGGGTGTTGCACTGAGGTGAGAAATGCTGTGCTGGTGGTACTGTGACAGCATGAAGGATGCTTGAACTTGACTGCCTGCTCATGATGTGGTACATTATGGAGTAGTGTGACTGTGATTAACCTTTCCTCCCCTGGGTGAACAGACAGAAATGACATTTGCTTCTTAGTGTAGTGCTAAAATACTTCTGTGGCCTCTTCACATTTTTATTCAAAAAGTAGGAACAAAATTCTGCTGTCAGTAAAATGAATTGTCAGAACAACTGCATGTTCTGAGTTTAATTTCACTTAATATTTAATGACTAGCTAGCTTTTCCTGGGATAATGATTTCACAAGAAAAAAAAATGAGAGCAGACCTCCTGCTAGTGTAGCACAGCTACAGCAGGAACTGCATAAATGCAGGGTTACTCCAGCAGAATAAGATTCTGCCATCTGCACTCATCGTGGATAGCACTTCACTCCTCGAGGATCTGCACTTGGGTCAGTAAGACTTCTGTAGAGGAAAGGACACGTTCAGTATGCATTGAGGCACAGAGTTTGACCCTAACTGCAAAATGCTCCATCCTTTTATAAGGATAAACTGGACATAGTTTAAAGCAATCCTCTGTATCTCCTGCTTTTTATAAGGGAGGGATGGGATGTCTCCTCCCAGGTCTCACATGTCACAGGGCTGTGCTCTCCAGCCCTTTTCATGGTCATATAAATTCCTCCCTCTGTAATGTCATGGTGATGTTGCTTTATATAAAGAGGACTTTTATACAACCATTTCCACAGCAAGCTTGAAACAGCAATCTGCCTACATATCTGCATGGCAAACAATACTAGAAACACTTGACCATTGTGTGGTTTTTCACATCAATGTCAAAAGTAATGTTTCTACACTCAGCAGGTTAGCAGATGTAGGTGTAGGTGTTGGTGGTCCACATGGCAGAATAGGCGCTGATTTGTTTTCTTACAGTTGTATTGGCTCTGCAGTGCTAACAGTCTTGTTAGTTCTTGTCTTTGGCAACCTCAGATGCATTCCTCTGAATTTTGAGAGTTAGAAGAACCATTAGATACAAGGAAGGAACAAGAAGACCCACAGCATATGTTCAGTCTGCAGGCGAACAGTACTGCCTGTGCTAACCCTAATCCATGTGTACAAAGACGGTCTGGAAAGCTAATTACGACAGGAAAAAAAAAAAAAAGGACTGTAGGAATTTGCTCCAAATGACAGCAAATGCAGTTGGCAGAATGATTGAAACTTGCTCTGTGAAGAATCCCTCCAGGATATGTAGCTTTCCTGACACAAAGTGAGTGGCTTTATTAGGTTGATTCAATTACTTTAGAGTGATTTTTCTACCAATAGTCTGAATAACACCTGTAATTCTTCGTATTTTTTTTTCTGCCATTGGATAGGGACCAAATCCGTAGATCAATTTGTTTATTTGTGTTGGTTTTTATTTTGATGATGGATGAATTGACTGACAGTGTCATCACCCCCTTGTGAGCCCAAGGATAAATTCACAGGCTGTTAGCAAAAGCACTGCCTGATGCCTGTCATCTCTACTGAGCAGGCATTGCTTCCTCCTCCCCAAATTCTCAGGATGACTTGAGGTTCCTTTTCGTTTAAAGTTTTATTTTTCACTGAACTGCACCCTGTGGTTAATTTTCCTTCTTACTTTGCAGCTTCTCCTGACCAGACTGCACTATTACGTGAGTATACTCCACTTTCAGATCTCACAGTTTGCCAAGCACGAGGCACAGTGAGAAGCAGTGGCACAGATTTTAGAGAACCTGGCTACTTTCTCTCCCCTCATTGGCTGGCACTAAGGAGCAAGTAGCTGAAGATTTGTACCTGCTCATTTGAAATAAATCCCAAAAGATTTGTGAAGGTATAGAAAAGATGGTTTTCAGTTATTGCCCTGGCTTGCCTACCAGATGCCAACAGGGGGAGTTTCAGCTCTGTCTCAGATTTATGCTTCTGCCAGTATCCTCGCCTTTAGTGATATTGATCATGAGGGATAAAAGTTATTTATTTTCCCACATTTCAATAACATGTCTTAACGCCTCTTTCCTTTAAAGAAACACTTCTTTAGCTCTTCTATAGATTGAAAATGAAGGCACAGTTCGTATCTTGTGCTGCAATACTTTTAAAAAGAGAGCAGTGATGGAATGATTCTACACCTTGCTTTGCTAGAGTGAAATAAAACTAATTTGCTTCTGAGATGAATCAAACCCAGATTTTAGAAAGCTATCTGCATTTCTCCCTTCCCTCTGAAAACCCTGATGACTAAGGCATAATTGACTTCTCTTGCTCATTTTGTATAAACTAAGACTTGAATGATAAGATCTTGGAAAACCAAAAATCTGCCTCTGGCCTATCTGTTTAAATCAATTAGTTCATAGCCAGATAGAAAACAAATGTAGAAGAAAAAAATCTCCCTTTGATTTGTTTGTTTATTTGTTTAAGGAGGAAGTAAATGGGGAAGAATTTCATTTATGAGAAGGCAGAAAGACATCTTAGGCAAATGTGGCTCTGTCTTTAGAAGGAGGATGTAAGCCATGCTTGTGTAGAAATGAATGGCGCAAGACTTAGAGAGACATTTTGCCTCTTTATAAATAGGACAGAATATGTCTGTGCAGTGCTGCAGTCAATTCTGCCAGGTTCAAGCAAATTGCAGTTTATTTTCTCTTCACAAAATTTCTAATTTATTTCCTATGTGGAAAATTGGTTTTGAAATTGTCTTCAAAGAACAAGGACTACGTCTTTTCTGTAACATAAGCATGATATTTTCAGTTGCTACTGAAGAAGGTACCTTCCGTATATTAAGCCTCTAGGGTTCACTCAAGTTGCATTTCAAGCATTTTTTGCTGCCATTCAGACCAGACTTCAGCTTCTGAATCCGCTTCATTTTTTGGGTGTGAAAACACGAACAGATTAAATACAAAGCTCTTAAGTGAAAACTGAAATGTCCTGAGTCATCCAGTGAGAGTTGACACCAGCTCCTCTTTTCAGAGTCTTATTACCTCTGGCTCTGAGCTTCAAAACTGTAGCTACTTTCAACTATGACGTCTCAGCTGACAGGGTCTAGAACTGTGATGTCAGCAGAGGCCAGAGTGGAAGAAATCTCCTTTAGTCCTCTTAGGGGAATCCTGAAAAAATGGACTTTTTCCTAGTTTGTGGAAGGAACATTTTTAAGGGATTAAAAATTCTCCAGGTTCCACTTGGCATCTGAATTCAGAATTCACAAGTTGTGTCATTCTTTCCATACCCACACACAGGGGGACTATGCTCTGTGTAATATACAAAACCATGTGAGCAAAGATATGTGTGTGTGTGTGTGTATACACACTGTGATTGCCTGCTTCAGAAATCCAAATTAAAATTCATGTCTATAGCAGTGATGCTCATCATTTCCCTCAGTCCAGTTTCACAGTCAGTTAAAAACCTTTTTAATTAGTAGCTATCAGCAATTTGGTGAATAGGTTGCTGGAGTGGAGAAGGTTAATGCTGTATCTGGGGGGGAAGGGAGTCAACTTACTGTTGTAGGAAGTAGGACATTTTTCTTGATTTGATAAAATTATGTTGGAGAGAAATCCACTGTGTCTTCATATTGACACAATTGCATTGCATATGCTGAAACAGCCCTCTGTAATGGGCTGATCCTGGGCATATACCAAAGTGCAAGGATGGCCTGGTGCGGCTTGCTGAGATGCTCTGTCTATTCCCATGCCAGCTGCCCAGCCAGAAGGGGTGAGTGGTTCCAGGGGTATTAGGAGGGGTGCCAAGATCAGTCAGGGCTGGCAGGTTTTACTGGGACAGTTGCAATATTGTGGTGATTCATCTGCCTGGGCCAGGCTCTTGAGTAAGAAATGGAGAGTAAAAGTAATTCCCAAGGATGCTGAAGTAGGTCATCTCCATCACTGACTGTGACCCAAATATCTCCCCTGAGAATGAAACCTCATTTCACACTCTAACCAAACAGTGTGAAGACAGGGCTGGAAACTCTTCCATTTCTCCTGTATGTGCATTTCTGGTTAAAGCCCAAACTGATTGTTCCGACCACTGGCAGAGAGTGAGAGAGAGGAAAGGCATGTGGATGTAAGGAAGGTGTTTAGATCAAGAACTAAGAGAGGCTGTGTCAAGAGATTAAGGCAGCTATGCAAGCTTGCACAGCTATTTCCACTTGCTGTCCTCACACCTTCTCTGAGGGAAGACTTTTGTCCCAAACACAAGGACTGTTTGTACATTGCAGGATACATTGCAGTGCACCCCACAGCCGTGGCTTCTGGCCACACGTCTGCTTGTGAGGACACGCTGGTTTGCACCATGCCAGTATGTGCCCTGCTCTGCTTGAGAACGAAACCTAAGGACACACAAACAGGGAAGGAGCTGGTTAGGATGGTTTGGGACCAGACCTGCAAGGTGCATGGGGGAGTTCACCCTCCCATAGGCTGTAATCTGTAACTGGGGGATTTGGGCTGTGTTGGAAGTGTACAAAATGTTACAGCTGCAGTAGGACATGAGATATATTTTCTGTGCCTTTGACCAAGAAGACAGAACTGATGGTGTTGTACTAGTAAGCACCATGTCAAACACTGAGAATCGTGATGATGTTTAAGACAAGATAACCAAGTCAATGGGTAGGCTGCTGGGTAGACCATATGCATGACTAGATTTGTATATTACAAAATCAAAAGCCTTGAGAAAGAGCAAGTAGGAAAACTTAAGTTACCTTATAGTACGGAGATGGACATCTGAGGTAAGTACATTAAAACCTTCTTACTGGTAAATGAAGTAACAACGGAAAAAGGCTTATGTCTCTATCTGTGACTTCCAGACAGGCTTATGTGGACATTAAATAAAACTGTGTGCTTTTCTGGAGTAAGGCCAAGATGCTGTCAAAGAACATATATCTTTTAGTCAAAAGTGATATAAGATCTCACTGTCTAAAAAGAGAAAAGGGATGTCTACCAAGGGAAGTGGAAATATCTGTAGAAGAATTGTTTCCAAGAGATGTATGTTTAAAAAACAAAATCCCATGAAACATTGCCAAGAAAGGCAGAGGAATGAGAGGGAATGCTTTAGCACAAAACAAAACAACCAAAAAAGAAGTAAGTGAGAGTTGTGTCTACCATGGGCTTAAAAACAAAAATGCTGAGTCACAACCTGCTGGACTCAGTTGGGAATGCTGTGGTTTAGCTAGCCCAACTGAGCTGAACTGGAATCCCTTTTTTGTCTTTCAAGAAGCCTGTAAAAATTGGCAGAGATCTGATCAGCTGTTCAAATTGGAGTTCACCTCTTACAACTGGTTAGGGGCCCAACAGAAAAATTAAGGGTCAAGTAGGTTGTAGGCTTAGCTGGAGGTTGTGTTTGCGAGGTGTGTGGAATAAGATGTTTTTTTCCTGCATAGAAGAAAAATATTTGTTGCCTGAGAAAGACATGTCCTCATGCACTCTTCTTCTCTGAAACAGGGGCTTGCTGTGTAAATAGAAATGTGAGCAGTAGCTTGGGGAATTATTTCACGCTTGTAATGTTACACTGACTAGTTTAGCTCTTTGGTTATGGGCACACAGCTGAGACAACTTAGGTCTATCTAAGTCAGAGATATAGTTTGGTCCTGTACCTTGCTCCCTCTCTCCTAGCCTGCACTGATATTTGTCTGATCTTGTTGTGAGCCTGTTCAGGGAGCTAAACTGATTGAAGACTAATGCTTTTTCCTGCAGAGTTTTTTTTACCTAGTTGAACTCTCTGAACCAGCTCACTGCAGGGTTGTAGCAAGTTCTAGTGCTGGCATGCAAGACCTAGCTGGAACTTGTGGCTGGGGTGAGAAGTAAATGGCAGGACTTGGATTAGTCGAGCTCTCGGGGGACCTCAACCTACAGAAGCGTACCTTTCCTCCTGCCTTACTGCATCTGGTTATAGACCTCCAGTCCCCTTATGTATTTTATATCCAAATTTATCTGACTATGAACTCTTTAACTGAAGCTATTTTGTAGTGCACCTGAACGCTGCTGGATCTGCTTTCTCCTTCACAGTCACCCTGTGCTCAGAAAGGCTGGTCTTTGCACTCAGCAGCCTCATGTGTCCACTTGGGTTTGGAAAATGGTGTGAGTTCCAGCTTGGAAGGCTTAAATACCACTGCCTCTATGGCTCCCACTCAGGTCAAGCCAATGAAGGCATATAGCGAGGTGCAGCTGGGGTGGTGCTAACTGAGTTCAGGCATATCTTGGAAAGGGAAGTGGGTTGATGTCCATGTCTCAGCCTCATCCTATGCTGGCTGGTCCTAAGGAGCGGTTGCACCATCCCCAACCCTGTGCACTGTCTTTTATGCCCTCTCCTCGGCTGTTTTGTAGCCTGACCTACGCTACTCATTCAGGATTGGTGAATGCAAGACTCACGGAGGCATGGAATGTTTGATGACACGTGCTAAAAGTGCTTGTGGTGAATCTTAATAACATCACTTATCCCCTGGCAGGCTATGCAATTATTTCCATTTTTATGTTAGGAAGATGAATATGTGAATGAAAGCAATAGAGCTCAGTGTGGTAATGATTTGGCCCTGTCCTCTCCTTTAAGAGGTCCAGAAGTATCAATAAAAATGTGAACTTTGGGATTTTTAGTAGGAAGCAGTGCTTCAGAGCATGGTCTTAAATGGTGTCCCCTGGGAACGTGCCTTACCAAATGATGCCAACTCCTTCAGTTCAAAGAAAGTCAAAGTGTTTTCAAAATTTGGCATGTAAGTAATACTTGTAGTTGCTGCAGAAATATTGAGCAATTGTGGACAAGTGTGGGAAGTGGCCTGTGAAATCGTGAAAGGTGGAGAGAAGTCCCAAGAAACAATTTCTATCCTAAATATGGGTTCCACATTTTGTGAAGTCCTGAGAGCCTGCCTGTAATTTCACCTTTTCTGACAGTTTGACTTCTATTTCCACTTACTGGCCATTGTCATTATTTTAAGCCTCCATCTCTCATCTGTTTGCCTTAGCAATTTCTGTTAAATCTAGCCCAACCTACGTATTTTAGCTAATAACGGTTTCAGATGGAGGGACGTGACCTTCCTTCCTCAATGTTTTCTCAGTGTTCCTTTGTTGCTGGGTGTGGGATGCGGGAAATATTTTTTTACCTCAGAATGAGGCTATAGTTACCTGAGGGTTGACAAAATGAACATTGTAATTCAAGGTAATAGCACGCAGCAGTGAAGAATGTAAATAGTGCTTTTCACTTAGCCTGGTTTCTTGCAATCCCTTTTTCACTAGAAGTAGACAAATGACTATTCCAATAATTAGAAGGAATACACCTGGAGAATTATCTGTATAATGAATGCCCCAGAAGTTGAAACTTCAGCTCTCTGATTGCACATTCAGTCCCCACGGGCCTAAGATGCAGAAGCCAAAATCCAGTTTAGAGCTGCTACTTTCAGATGGCAGTATGAGCTCTGGTACCAGCACCATTTAAAGAATATAGTCTTCTTAAATTAATTATACTTTCTCAGTGCATACCTTAAAGTAACATTTAATGGGAACAAGAATAGGGCACAGTAAATGGTGAAATATGATAGCCTGCATTTTATATGGATTATGCATGGTCAGAAGAGGAAGTAATGATCTGATAAGGGTTTCAAGTCCTAATATACCTGAAAAAGGGCAAGAATAACTCCCACAATGGCTTTATCTATGGCTATTCTGGGTCATATGGGAAATATGTAGCTTCTGTGCCTGTGGGTGATAGGACAAAATCTACAATAGCTGTTCTCCTTTATGTGTGAGTAAACTGTCTGTATTTCTCTCTTATTCAGAAAATATTAATCTTGCTTTTTAATCTTAGAATGTAACTAGCATGGAATCTCAGGGAAAAGAGTTCAAAAGCAGTAAGTTTCTTTTTCATGTTACACAGCTTTAGACACCCTTTTATGAATAAAATGACATGGCAAAGTGTGAAATAACAAAGGAATTGTAAGCAGTTGGCAGCATGTGAAAAGTCAAAACTATCTACAGCTGAATAACATTCTTATTAGAAATGAAGGGCAAACAGGAGTATAATTGATTATTGCCTCTCTATGTGGCT
The DNA here is from genome assembly GCF_000695765.1 of Mesitornis unicolor. Classification (NCBI taxonomy): domain Eukaryota; kingdom Metazoa; phylum Chordata; class Aves; order Mesitornithiformes; family Mesitornithidae; genus Mesitornis; species Mesitornis unicolor. The sequence continues at coordinate 92,089 of NW_010203663.1, forward strand.
TCAGAGATCACATAATCCAAAGTAAAAAATGGCATGCATGTGTTCCCTAAGATGTTCTTTAGAATGGAGGGGCTATATATCAAAACCTTATTTCCTGGTAATGAATTTTAAATAAGTGCCCAGGGCATCAGGTCACTGATGTTTCCACTTTGCAAACTGGGTGGGCTATGAAAGCCCCTAGAGCCCTTCAAAGACGCCTTAAAAAAGATCCCTAGCTTTAACTGGCCAAACTTTTCAAGAAAAATACCTGAAACAATTAGGAGAATGAAAACCAGGAGGTCAGATTACTTGGCCCATGGCTGAGGATTTACATAAATAGGCCTAACCTTTGACTTGAAAATAAAAGGTAAGTACAGAGCCCTGACAGAACAGCAGGTCATTGGTATTTACTCTGTAAAGTACTGCCTCTGATGCTATGACAAAAATGCCAGGAATTCCACTGATCACTGTGTGCTGATAGGGCTCAAAGGTATGCAGCCGGTTAACAGAAACCCAGCCTACCTGACTGATCGAAACTGTATTACACCCACGCATTTATAACCTGCAATCTGTGAGCGTGGGAAAGTGTGCAAGGCCTTAGACTAACTCCTGAGGAGAAAAAAATGGAGAAAGTTGCTGTCTTTAAGAGTTTTTTAAGCTTTTTTGTCGTTTGGGCAACATACAATAAAATTAGCCAAAAGTCTCCAAGTGAGCATCTTAAGACATTTTCTTCACTGTACGTACAGCTGTTCAAGAGACTCCAGAACTGATGTTGCATGCACAGGCTGAGATTGGTACCACATTCAGCATTGTGGGACTTTGTTGAAGATAATCTGTGCTTACAAGCAGTTTTCCAGTAACAAAATGGTAATAAGCTGTAAGAAGGCAGTTCATGGCTCAATTTTTAACTGATGAAACTCTAGGCAGAAAACCTGCAGGAGAAATTGCATGCTGTGTGTTTGTGTTGCATTTTGTCCAGCGATGGCTCTGTGTTCACAGGTCAGAGAGGGAAAGGTGAACTAAAAAAAATTTATTTCATTTTTATGTCTAGCACAATAACAAAAATGTTCTAGATTTTTTTCCTTTTCTACATGGATAACAGAGAAAAGAGTACCCCTGTGAAAGTGAAAATAAGTGCAAACTTCTAATGTTCATATTTTTTAGAGACATATTCAGTTTCCTGTTTCAGTTTGAGACACAAGCACACACCAAGTACCCTTCAGGCTGTTTCAAACTTGTTTCTCTAATTAATCAAAAGTGATCCATTACAGAAAACCTGCAGGAATGTCAGAGATGGATGCTTTTGCTGTACTGTTTTTGACTTACTTGTTGCAACAGAGGGGGAAGCTGTTAGTGCCTGTCTAGTAAATTATTGAAGGATGGTGTAAGAGGGCCTGCCGCCTTCCTCTTGAAGGGCCAGGAAGCCTGAGGCTAGCCAGTCCCATGCTGCTTTCCCTGTCTGCTAGACCGCTGTGGGATTTTGGGGGGACTGATTGGGGAAGAACATGGGTTGGCCTCGTGCCTTGGGTGCTGCCTGGCCTAGTCCCATGGTTGGGAACCTGGGCAGAGGGTGGTGAAGCAGGAGGAGATAGTGACCACTGGAGGATGGTCAAGCAAGGTGTGGTCAAGCTCCTGGTGAGGAGCTAGTTGTTGGTCCACCTTTGCCAGATGAGTTTGAGCTCTGTGCAAGGAGAAGCCCAGCTCCGCACCCCTCTGCCCAGCATTGCCTTCACCAGCTACTGCTGGGCACATCTCTCTTCCTCCTCTGGCCAACAGGCATGGACCCAAGGTATAATTTTGATGGGAAATGAAAAGCGTTTGAAGGACATCCAGTCGCTGGAGGGTGTTCATGGTGTCCTAGAGCCCCTTTGGTGTTAGTTCCGGTGCGTCCCCTTGCCAGGCTCAGCTGCCTCCTTCTATAGACCCCACTTGCCCTAGGTCTTCCTGGGCAGGATGCTGGTCTTGTGCCCTTCTGTTGAATCAGTTCTATGATCTTCCCCCATGTGAAGTGTAGGCCAGGCTGCTTTTGCCTCCGTATGTAGTGGTGCTGCATTGTGTCAGCACTGTTTCACTGATGCACTGGACTCAGGGGTGACAGGGCAGTTATCAAGTCCCGTACCATGCTATGAACTGTTTGATGTCTTGCATGCTGAGCTACGGCTATCTGCTCTGCTCTGTCAGACTGCATCTGACAGAAGTGGATTTGATATATGTAACTATGGGGTTAGGAGTAGTGAGGCTATCTCAGAGAATTGAGGGCAAGAGTTCATCAGCAGGCCATTTCCAAGAAGTGCGCAGTCCAGGATAGGGAGCTGCCACTGGTCATAGCACTGCCTTGCAAAATGATGTGAGTAAACTCCCAATTTAGGGTAAATAAAAAGTACTTCTGTCTTGCTTGGGGCTGAGGAAAAGAGAGCTGGAGGCCTAGACAGTTTCCTATGGCCTCGCTTGCTTAACTCAAGCATCATTTTAGTATCTGCTGTGAACCTTAAGAGCACCTTCAGTGCTGATCTTCCCATGGACCTGCTGTAAAACACCTCTGGACCTTCTTGACTTTTCAATCCCTAACCATCATCTCTGCTATTTAACTGGTTTTTTCCCTAATCACCAACCCATGTCTTTGAACATAGGACTGCCTAGTAGTGAGTGCCTCCCTTACCTGGGTGAGGAACATGCTATCACAGCCTCTGAACTAGGAGCTTGGAAGACTTTGTACATGGTTTTGTCCTCAGCTGGCTCTATGTCAAATGTTTTACATGTTTCGTTCTGAGGCTGAACCACCTTTTTTCTTACTTCTCTTTTTAACCTGTATGTATATAGTTTTGGTTGCAAAAGTTGCTTTGCTTTTGACAAAGCAGTTTCCCAAGTGTAGTTTTCTCGAAGACTTCCTCCACAGCCAAAGAATGAGGCACATCCCATCAATATAGATCCAGGTCCATTCATATGCAAAAGAGGAACAGTGCCTGCAGTCCATTTGCCTCCAGATAAGTAATATCTGGGCAGTTATCTTCTCTCTTATTATATGATTTTGAGACTGTTTTAAAACTGTGCAATTGGGAACTCTGTGCTTTAAAGAAAGTGACCAGGCTTTTCCTGAGCTCTTATTATGTTTGTGGTTCCCACATTGTAGCTCTAGGAGAATATAATTAAAAAGAAAGTGATTTTCTGAGGCTATTTTGGCAGTGTCAACAAGTTGTCTTGTCTACAGACTAGGGCTGATGTCCCCACTTCTCCTTGATCATGCTGTTTCCTAGGGTTTTTTTAGTGTGCATGATATAGACAATGTCACCTCTTAATTTGAGATGTAAAATTGTAGAAGGACAGGATGACCTTGGGGGATGTCTGTAGACAAGTTTATTTTGTCCATATTGCAATCTCACTTCTGATCTTCAGGTTCTCATCAACTCCTTCTATTTCTTAGGCAGTCTATTAGGATTTACATCCTTTGTAGACTGGATATCTCTGCACAGTTTGCCCACAAATTGCTTGTGAGTACTCTCAAACCAAAATTCTTGGCAATGAGATTCTATGGAACTATGAACTTTGTAGTCCTACCTTGACAATTAGTGCAGCAGCCTTTGGTTGCACTCTTCTGTTTGCCTTTTTATTAAAATGTCCTATATAAAAATACTCTTATCCATTACACCATCAAAAAATTGTTCTGGCATCCTGTGAAATACTTAAGGGCAGTACTGAATTAATCCTTACATGCTCTCTGATTGCAGGGGGCTTTTTATTAATGACTCTTGTGACCAGTCCATTCTTGCAAAAAACACAGGAAAATACCTAGTGTGAAAGGACTTTCGAAGCACTGTGCTACCACTTGCTTCCTTGATATAATTATATAATATTATATAATTATTTATATCTTATAAATGTGACTTTCAGCCTGTTGTCCCATAGTGGCTAGGAAGCTCATCCATATAGTAGCTTTTTCTACTGACTCTGTACCTAACAAGGCAATGCACTCCTCCAGCCCCTCTTTCAGCTTCTGCCTTGGAGGGAGAGCTAAACTTCCACTCCCTGCAAGAGCTGAATTGAACTTGTCTGGGGAGAAGGTGTTGTGGTTGACTCTTTTACCTCTATTTTCTGCCTTCTGGTACTTCTTTCCCTTCTGGAAAGTCATCTTCTGTCCCTTCAGTCTCCTCCAGTGTTGTTTTGTCCCCAGCCAGTATGTTCTGTGCCTCTCTCCCAAGATAAAACAAAGAATTTGACACAATTTTAACCCCAATGAGATTATTTTAATTCCCAACTCCATATTGTTACAACATGTTATTTATGCCTCCACTCATCTGTTTCCTGTAGTGCCTAGTTATGGTGGGACTGTCCTTGTAAATCCCAGTCCAGATTGCCTTCTTTTGCATATAGATTTTCTCTCAGATCTGGCAAGACCGTAACTGAGACCACAGGTGTGGGTACCTGTGGGTATCCAGCTGGAAGTTAACGTGCCACTTTTGCTTGGTTGCCTGTTCCTCTCTAGGCACAGTCCTGTCCCCAGTTGCGTCAGAGGACTCCCTTAAATGGTACCATCTGCCTGGATTGCTCTTTCACATGCTGTCCAAGC
>NW_010203663.1:96645-105712 GCF_000695765.1 Mesitornis unicolor
CTTTCCCTGGATCTCAGTCTTGCTGGGTTGCTTTCTACTGCACAGAAGAGCTATTTCATATATTCACTGATAGCTGGGAAAGATAAACATTCAGAAGCTAAACATTACTCAAAGTCATAAGGAAGGAAGACCACATTTGTAAAATCTTGTGTGGAGAAACCCATGTTCTCTCATGAAGAGCTCTCAGGCATCATATCAAGCTTGTGTTTTGCTAACGGAGGGATCCGCTGAAACAGTGGCAGCCAAAAGGCTTTGATTTGTTACATTTATTTTTAACTTTCCCATTGAAATGCCTGAGGAGATAAAAAAAATTGCTTTCTTTGAGAGCCCTTCAACTCTGAGAGAGATACCTGCTGCAATCTAGAAACAAGTTTGTTCTGGGAACAGTCTGGCCAAGCACTGCCCAGGGGGCTGTAGTTTGTTCTTTATTTATTTGTTCATTTTGACCATGAACACAGCCACCTCTTTCAAAGGCTGCTGTAATGGGTAGTTATTCTTCCTTTTTTTTTTTTTTTTTTGGTGAAGAGCTGAGCAGGCTCCAGCTCACGGGAGCAGAGCGCAGCGAGAGCCAGGAGAGCCCTAGTGACCGCAGTCTGGGCTGCGTCAGTCGGCTGGTCACAAGGATGCCTGTCATGTGCTGCTGCTCAGACAAAGATCCTTTTCTTTCCATGCCTGGTGGGTTCTCCATCAATAAGAGGACCTTGTCCTACAAACAGAAATCAAACCTCCATAATTGCAGTGTCACTGATAAAACATGACTTCTTTACCAATTTGTACAAGCACTTTGACCTCTTGCCTTGGTGCAACAGACTTGGATGGTTTTTTTGTCTCTAGCTCTTTTTATGAGGTTGGTGCAAATACTGTAGGAAAGTTTATTTTAGGAGCATTTTTGATGTATGTCAGGCAAGAAGCTAAGCTTGTGAACTTGCAGTCAAAACTGCTATGAATTGTCTGGGGTGATTGTTACCTCTAAATAAAAATTATTTCAAGTTGTAGTTTAATTTTAGTTTAAATTTAGAACTACTTTTGCATGAATAATTAGTGTTATGTGTTTTCAACAAAGTTGAGAACAAAATTTCTGCTCCACACAGCTTCCATTCCTATAAAAAGTGAAAAATTTAAGTAAGGTGTCTGCAAAAAAAAGAGTAGTGCTGAATAGCATGGCTAAGCAGCTCTGTTATTTTTTTTCTTCCCCCAACTGAATTATTGCTATAACTGTTCTTTCTAAGTTAAGATCTCACCGGGGGAAGGAGAAAAGTTTCTAGGTTTCACAGCAGGAAAGTCTTTAACGAGAAGTTAATGTAGGATAATGAAGGGGTCAGGAAAACTGCAAGCACAAAGGGATTGTCCAGAAGACTGTGTAGAGATAAGAGTGTGAATAAAGACACTAAATCAGAGAAGAGACATGCAGCAATCATTTTTAATTTTAACCTAGCTGTTCAGTGACAAATACTTACCATAACCACCACGATGTATTATCCTGGGCACAGTAATCAGCAGCAGTCACAGTCACCGTCCCAGGTTATCAGAGAGAATGAAAATTTCTTGTTTGTACATGTGTTCTTCTTTAAAGGGAAATATCTTACATGCGACAGGATTTAAAGACTACAAGATACATGGGAAGAAAACAGCGTTTAAAAACAATGACAAACTGAAAATGGAGAGAAGCAGGTATTTGTGGGATTCTGGGATTGTACTTGAAGTTTCTAGTTTTCAACTTCTGCAAAAGGGAAGTATTTAAAAGAAATTAACTGGGTTAGCAGACCAGTTAGCTTTGCTACTGCTTTTCAGTCAACAGATCACTTCCCTGGGCTAGGGGTTGTGCTCTGCCAAACAGCAGGATTTTTTAGCTGGTCCTATATTGATGAGAAAATAAGTCTCTGTTTCCATGATGCCATAGGTCATCAATCAAATAGGAAATTATTCCTCAGTACTGCAAAATCACTGCCTTTACTGTTCTTAGAATATTAGATTATTTTTAAAATAAGCTAGATCTTTTTCAAATATATAAAAAACCCACCTCAGCAACATATTTTTGCAAAAGGTTTTATAGAAGTTAGCTTCTAAACTACATACAAGATGCTGTGTACTAACTATGCTGGCAGTTAATTCAGATTTAGTAACTACAGTGTGATTTTGCGAGTTAGCTTCCTTTAGGGTCAGGCTGAGACACTCTGAAGTATTATGGTCATTGAGACTATTTCATCCTACAGAGGTAGGTACCTCTCTGATCTAGGTAGTTGTGTTTGCATTGATACCCCTAATAGCAAAATAACTTGTCAGCTTTAAAGACTGCATATTATGGGCAAAAGTCAGCATTGGTAGCATCTGAGTGCCATGAATAAATTTGTACTGCTGTCATGAATTAAATGAACAGTTAGCAACAGAAAAATACTATTCCCTCTGCCAATTTCTGGAGATTTTATTGTTCTCTCATAGGATAAGAAGACACTGTGTTCCTTATTTCAGGGAGAAAGATGTTTCTATATGTGAAATGTCCTCACTTCTCAAGCAGTAGATATCACAGCCTTTATTACCTAAAGACTAAGAAAAATGACAGCTCTCCCCTTTCCTTTTGCCCTCAGCAGAAACAAAGTTTTGGCTAGCTCCTGGTATTTTGTAGGAATTGTGCCTGCTCAGTTATTTATTTTTATATTGCTGCAACTTTTTATCCTGAATCTTGCAGAAATGAGGCTTATGCAATCCTGATGCATACGCTTGTATCTTCGTCACTTCCACACCCCCAAAATCTTTTGAACATATTGACAGATTTCAACCAATTGATCTCTCAAAGAAAATCAAGTTCCTACAAGCTTTGTGAAAATAACCTGCCAGGTAGTGCTCTCATGGGTGGGGAGGGGCTGCAGTGCAAACAGACACTATTTCAGACAGAGGAGAACCCACTTTTAAGAAACTGTTTATTTATAAATGCCTGTCCATGGGAAGCATTTCAGGGAAAGCTTGTTCCTTCTTTTATATTAAGATAATCGAGTCCAAGGCTGAGGTCTTTCAGGAGCCAGGCTTCATACTACTGATCTCCACAGCACATACGGATACTGATTTTTGCTTTACACTAATGATTTACCACCTTAACTGCATTTAAAACAGATATTTTTTAAAACCACTTAATTGTCCGTATTTTTTTTTTTTTTTCTTTTTTTGGTAAATGACCAACAACTGCCCAATAGCCTGTCATTTAAGACCAAGACTTTATGTTGTCCATCACCCTAGAAGTCAACTCTTGACCTTTATCACTGTCACTTTTCTCCATGGATTCTCCGAGTTTAAAGTTACAGGACTGCTGAAACAGATCACAGGGTGCAGAAGGCTGAAAAGTGGTTAGGACAAACCTCCAGGGACAAAGTTTATCTGTTGGAGCATTTCCTGTGTGTACTTTGAAACCTCTCAATTTAACTTGATCAAAGCATGAGCCGGCATGTTTCAGCTCCCCACTGAACAAACAGATTTACTGCTTATCATTGTTGCCACCTCAGTCTCTAATTTACTTTACTTAGTAAGCCAGTACATGTTAAATGAACAACCTGGTTATTACAAGTGCTAGGTTCTGGTCTCAAAAATAGGCTGCAGTGTTCTTGACATTAAATTACGCAGCACATCACAGTCTCTTTCCTTCCTCACAATGCCAATGTAAAAGGAAGTTTAAGACATATATAGCCAGCGTGGACAACAGTGGCCTCGTTGGGACCACTATATCCGTCAGCATCTGTTGGATTTTTTTTAATATCTTGGGCTTCCTCCTTTCTTTTTCATTAACCCCCATAGGACATATGTAGACTGAGAAAATAAATGGTGGTGTTTTCAAAATGCATTAGTCAACTCACATTAACACATTTCAAAGCACAGTTTAGCACATGTGGATTAACCAATCATTTCAAACATCACATTTTTGTCAACGGTAGTAACTAATACTTTTTATAATGTTCTGGTAGCTGGGATTTTTTTTTTCTTCATGAAAAAAGTCTTTACTTAAGTTAGTAATAACAGTAGTAAAGGCTCTTGTGAGGTGTTGCATGAAGAGAGCATGGCCAGACCGTCCAGCCTGTAGGAGATAATGAGATACAGTGGCCACCTCTCTGTTTTTAACCCAAAACAATTTGTTGAGTGTTTTTAAACCATGTAACCATGTCTAAAACATTTTCATTGTTTTCCACTTAGTTAAAACTAGTGGCCCATGTTTTCCAGCTTATGTGGCCTTCTTTATTCTCAAGGAAACTGAGTCCAAATGTTTTTATTTCCTTGGTAACTGTTGTTCATCAGCAGCATGTCCCTTTGGAGTGAGAGCCAGTGTGTATTTGTACTTCAGGTAAGGCTGCTTCTCTTTCAGGAGGCACCTGCAAGGGCAGAGATGAGTGACACTCATTTCTTGACATTTGTCCTCGGTTCTTGAATGCTTTTCCTGTATTACTGCAGAACCCCTGCTCCTCCAAGGTCTATGTTCCTGGGTCCATAATGCAAACATTGAAATATCCTGGGTTAGGGAAAATAATAGTCAATAAACCAGCCTGCCAAACCAGCCTTCCTCCCTGAATAACACTAAAAGGGATCTTTACTTGATATAGGTAGATACAGATATAAACTATTCTTCATCACTCTGAACTGTGATTGCCTTTGTTGACTGGCAGTTTCTTTCTTTCAAGCAAAAAATAACTCCTTCAAATATTCTGCAAGCTCAGATATTAACCATAATCAGTTTTTATTCTACTTTTGTGCCATAAATCATTGAAAATGCAAAATACTTAGACAATATATGTTATTATGGAATATTTTTTTAAAGTGCAGCAACACATCTCCTCTTAGAATTAATGGGACATGCATGACGCTTTCCTGCACAGCTTGGTAAATGTCACTCAGAGACTTCAGAACATCTATGTAAAAAATTACAGGAAAGCCAGCCACATACGGCACTGCTGCTGACACAGATCAACCTCCACATGCAGTTCAACAAATAAATGTTATCATGTATTTTCCCATAGTAACCACAGACTAGGGATAATTGAGTTTAGGGTTTTGTGAAGTTTGCAGCTAATATTTTCATTTTGCTGGCTTGTAAAACTACTTCAAATCCACAAATTTCCTTCACAGTTTGGACTTGCATTGATTATTTTCTTCCTCTGATGTTATTAGCCTAAACAAGTTATATGACTTATTTTTCCACCTAAATGAAGCCTGTGCCAGATGTAGAAAACTCCTTCCCTGAAAGATGAGTTAACACAGATGTATATCCTGCATTTTTAGATTAGCTGTAATGAATTACCTGTAATTATTGAGAAAATCCAAGATTTATCATTTTGCCACCCTGCTTTTGAATTTGTCAATGGAAACCTTAGTGTAACTGGTTCTCACATTTTCAAGAACAAATTTAGACAACAGAGCCAGGTGGGAAATGTTCCCATGCTGTTCTGGGATGAAGCATGTCTCTAGAATTATTCTCCATATAGGGAAAAGAGGAAGTTTGTTCTGGACTAGGTGGTAGGCTTGTGCTTGTGCTTGTGCTTGTGCTTGCCAGTGGAACTGTTGGAGAAATAGGTTTAAACCATTCTTTGCACTTCTCTAAGAGATATTGTCTGTGGCGGTGTGGGTTTGAGCATTTCTCTGGGTTGAGGGAGGCATAGGTGCATGCTCCTGCTCCAAGTGTTTTTTATTTATAAAAAGTGTAAACTACTCCAGTGAGTGGGCTTGGAGAAGATGCTTTCTCCTTTCCATCAAAAGATGCTGGTCAGGAGCACACCTTGTCCTGAAACTGAAACCTCTTAGTCAACTCTGGCATAGTAGATATGTTGGCTCTTGGAGCAACAGAAACTGGTATTTGTACTGAAAGTTTCACTTTAACACCTATATTTCCTTAAAAGCTCCTATTTTTAATAAGTGAGCATTTTGTAACAAAATTTTTTTTAGAAATTTCCATAGCAGCTCTAGAGAATAAGAGGTAGAAAGATCGGTTCCTTGGGCTGCTTTGTGGTCTTGGACCTTCTCACTCATTCTTCAATAACGTTTCATCCCTGTGTCTCCTTTTCTCAGCCCAGCTGGTCTTGGCACAAATAATTGCAGAAAGCCACAGCTGATCCTGTCTAGAACATGCTGTTAATTGCTGCGAATGCCCTTGCCGGGATTTCCAGCTGCACTGAAGCAGCCAAACTTCAGTCCAGATTCAGGGCCCTTAAGTGAGTAGGGCTACATGGAGTCCAGAGGTGATGTATCCTACATGGGGAACACTTAGACTGTAGGGATTTTTTTAAAGCAGAATGGAAACAAAATGTTTTAAATTCCCTCTAAAGGAGTGTTCATCAGTTGCTCAGCTGTACTGGAAGTTCTGTTGCAATGGCAGTCGGATGGGGTGGCTGGGACGTAAAGAAACCCTGCACAGACCTTGCTTCTGAAGGAGTGGGAGCCAGGGTTTGGGAGCCTTCCATGCTCCTCAGTCTTTCTGTGCTGGATAGATATTACTTACATTTCTCTACACAGTTCTATGGGTGGTTAGAGACAAAAGAGAAAATAGACAAGAGAAAAAAACTCTAGCTGTTTCTGAGATTTGGCCACTTGCTAGTATCTTCTCAGGATTGTGGCCTCATTGTGTGTACTGTTCTTTTTTTCCTCTACATACAGCCAGTGTTTCAGATGTCTGCAGTTTTCTGCAGTTTTCCAATGAGGAATTATATTAAATTCAGACACCAGTTTTAGTTTATAAAAATTAATCTTTGCAAAGCATCTATGTCAGGAAAACTGCTGTCCATTATTAGGAAGTTATTCATAAAAAGGAAGACAATTTGCTTATTTATGTAAAAAACTGCTGTACAATTAAGTACAGATATAGGTCAGTAAAATAAGCTCTTTGATCTATTGCTACAAGGAATCAGTGTAAATACGTTTCCTGATAAGAGCTGCTACTGCGTAATTGCGTTTTACAAACTGTGTAGTGTGCTATTACTCAGAAAACATGTTTACTGATATGCATGTTTCCACTCAGCCTCATGGCTGAAAGGTTTGCTTTTTCTGATATTTATAGTTCTCGCACATTTTTAAATAAGGCGATTAAACTCATGAAGGGATAGAAAAGAGTACAAATAGGGAAAATTTATTCTAGAGCATACAAAACTGCCATTGAAATAAAGACCAGTTGATTGTTTTTAAACAAATATAGGTTAGTGGCATTTAAGATTAAACTGCAAGACAAATATTAAGAGAGATTAATTTATACTGTCAACTCTGACTGTTCTGGACTTCATCCTTTTGTTAGGATAGATGAAAATGTGACTCCATCACAGTTGTGAAAAGGCTTGCTCTTCATGGAGTTTTGTCCTGTTTTATAATACTCACTGTAGAAATTGAGCCCCTCCAGAGCTTGCACAGGAGCTGCTAACTGAATGCCAGGGGTAGCGAATGCTCACTAGTTGCTCACCTAAGGACAGACTTGTGCTGAGCTTTAGTGGGATTGCTGATACAGGAAGATGGGAATCAATATAGTGTTGCTACAACTCCAACCATGATTCCCTATTTATTAGGGATACTGCCATAATAATGAAGGGTACCCAGGTAATTCTTTTCTAGTTTGGGTTTTAATCACCATGAACCTACCTAAGCAATGACTGTTGGATAGAAGTTGTTCAGTTAGTCAGGACTGAGCTTATTAAACTTTGTCTCAGTGTGAAAACATGTCTATTAGTTTACAGATTTGAGGGAAGCTGTCTTATTATATCTTATCTCATTATATCATATATCTGAGGAATATGAAAATATCATTGTCTTGTTAAAAACAAAAGGGCCGGAAAAGTGGTTGCATTTGTATTTCTTTGTTTTGAAGAGCACGTTGTTGAACTATAAGAAGCAGAAACCTACTGCAGGATGGGAATGGAGCCCTCGCAGAGCAGGAGTGCATTTCTGCACTCCAGTTACAGAGGCTGCAATTTGATGAGTTGTGGGCTGCTAAGAAATCCCACTTTGCTGAGCCACGGTATTCATAACAGGGTAAACAATCCCTTTCAGGCTGGAGTGGGACGTCCACCATTCTTGTGGTCTGTAGTGGGCAACAGAGGAAAAAAAGAGTGAGTCGTTCCTGAGAGAGAGGATGTGGTTCTGGGTTCGTGGCCAGGGTGAGAGACAATTCCCACATCCTGCCTTATCTTCAGGTTCTGGAGCCAAACATGTTGCTCTGCACGTCATGTTTTTTGTTAACAGAAAAATGTTTCGTACAGCCCTCTTCTTCGCAAAGATTTCAGGACAAAGCCTTCCTGGGTGAACCTAAGGAAAAAACTTGCTTTTTCTTATGGGAGGTACAATATATGGTCATGTGCAAGGCAGTCTGAAACCAAAGTGAAATTGAAAAGTGATCTGTCTTTGGTCACCTTGGAGGAGTAGGGGGAACCATTTTCATGTCATCCATGATCAATGCATAAGGAGAGAGATGCTGCAGGGCAGTTGGACCCCTACTTTGAGTGTCCATCAGATGCCCCAGTGCTTCTTTAGGTAGCAGTCGTGGTCTGAAAGTCCAGTGGGCCTGGGCTGAGTCAGAGCTATGGTGCTTAGCATCCTTTTTGGTAATATTTGGTGCAAAAGCAGGCTGTGATTTACATGTAAGTCAACAGCAGAAAAAAACCTGTTAGGAATGAGAAGGGCCTCCATCTTGTTCTTATTGCCCTTACTGGAATAGAGTGGGGTGCTTTAACTGGGTAATAGGATGTCCTCTGATGACAGAAAACTCCATAGGAGGCAGCATACTCCAGGGGATGGTCATGCTCTGGGTTGGGGTTTAGGTGAGCCTTGTGCTTTACCATGACTTTGCTACTCCTGACCTCTGTCCTCAAGATATCTCCCTTCACTTCTCTGGAAACCAGTAACCTTGTGTGAGTGTGAAAAGGACTTGCCTTTCTCCATAACTCACTTTGGGATCTACTGGTGGCAAGCATATGGTGGGACAGTCTGAGTTCCTGATGGCAGTTCAGGTTGTGATCAGGTTTTGCAAAGCTGGAAATGGTTGATACTGGCATTGTCTTTGGTGTGGTGATAGAAAGAGACCACCCAGAGTGATAGAAAAAGACCTCCTTTCCTGCTG
>NW_010203663.1:105743-114106 GCF_000695765.1 Mesitornis unicolor
TGTAGGATTCGTGCTACCACAGTTATTAGGAGAATAGTTTTCTTGTTTACTCTCTGAATTTTTTTTTACTTTTAAAATATCTTAAAATATTGAATAAGAGAGGGGGAAAGAAACATATAAAAGAGTGCACTAAGAATTTATTTTATTCAGATGCCAGGAAACAACGTTCACGTTGCACACAGAGCCTGAATTTGGCTCCCTTGTGACAGTAGTCTCTAATTACATGAACAAATATAATTTTCAAAGTCATATGATAGAAAAATATGGACTATTTAAAACCTTAGACAAACATGGAAGTCCCACCAATTATGTTACACTTATGCTGCTTTATTGTCAGAGTGGTCCAGTTTATTTTTATTGTTTAGTGGGTATGACACGCACTTTCTACAAGAATTAGTGGACAGTACAGGGGTGTCTGCAAATGTGTGCAAATGTTCCTGACTGCAGTGCTTTCTTGAATGGAGACAGGTATAAAAAGACATTGAAATGCTTTCCTGACTCAGGCCCATGAAGATTGCTAGCAGGGGTCATAGCTGGAGAGCAGAGACCTGGACTGGGAGGAGGATGTCCCCTTACCTATTAGAAGTGCAGGGCTTACTTTTTTCAGATTTCTGATTTTCTCAATTTTCTGAAAAAAAATCTGAAAAAAGAGTAGTCTGTCCCAGACAGAAAATTGTTTTCCTGGTCTGTGTGAGGCATTTAACCTAAGCCATCCTACCTAGGGAAAAGGAACTGGAAGAGAAGCTCTAGATACTACAAGATAAGACAACCACCTTAGCTATTGATAAGGTACCTGAAAAGCACAAGAAGGAATTGGGTATCTACTACAAACAGCTGGATAAAGCTTCTCCTCACCCTCCTTCCCAGCAGTATTACATGGAGGAATTCTTCTATATGAGCAGTTTTTCTAGTACTTAAAGACATTAATGAAGGCTGAGACCTTTGAGTCCTGTTTCTTGCCTGCTCCTGATGGACTGTATGTACTCAATCACATAGTTTTAGTTCCCTGAGTTTCAATTTATTTATCAGACAGCTTTCTATGTTATATATCTCACACAGCTCTGTGAGGACAGCCTTTATGTAAAGCCAACAAGGATCTGCTGGGAAAAAATGTGGTGTAATCATGACATATTATAGTTATTATCAGTTACCATTAAAAGTACCATTGTACTTTTGCATGTGAGAAAGGGAAGAAGGAAAGATGCTCATTAGCAGCTTCCTTCCTCAGGCTATGAGCTTCCACGGGCTCCTCTCCGATAAGCGTGTACACAGCTGCAATCCCACGGCAGCCTAAGCTGATGTAATGGCTCTGCTGCAGTGCAGTGCCACCATCTGTCCCTCTCTCACAGTCCCACTCCATCCCCTACGCTGGCTCAGATGTTCTCTGCTCCTTCACAGAGCCATCTTGAGGTGTTAACCTGGTATAAAACTACCTGTAACTTTCTCTTTTTTTTTTTTTTTGTGGGGATAGTTTCTGCTGAGGAGTGCTCTGAAGCATGGCAAGATGCTGTCAGAGGGGCTCTGGAGGTGCTGCAGGAGAGGGGCAGGGCAGCAGAGGTGGCTGGGTTGGACAGTAGCCACACTGGCTGAGGCAGCCAAGGAGCCACAGTCTTCCCCACCAAGCTAGAGATTACTGGTCTGGTGATAGCTGCTGCTGAGGCTTATATGAGACTTATTTAACTATGGTATGGTTTACCATACAGCCAACACATACACCAGTGCTAACCCAATGGATGGAGAAGTGTAAGGGTGGAGTCATGGGTAAAGGAGAGGAGTGAGGAGGCTATAAGACAGGACTACAATCAAGAACAAGTTCAAGAGAGAGAAATAGGAGTCATTATGGAGAAAATGCTGGCTCATGGCTCAGTGGCTCTCAAAAAGTTGACGAGACTGGAATTATTAGGAGAAGTGTAGCTAACAGTCTGAAAACATCACTTTTCATAGAAAGTGCCTGATTTGCTCACTTCTTAAACTGCAGGGAGATTTGGTCCCACCTCCCAGCCTCAGAAGGAGTGAAGTAGAAAAAAGGTTCAGAGAAGGGCAGCAAGGATGAACAGCGGTACAGAGCACCTCCCCTGTGGGGAGAGCCTAACTAGCATAATCCCTTTTGAGTTTGGAAAAGAGATACTTGGCAAGGGTAGAGAAGGGCTCTTGGTTTGTGGTTCTTCATGGGATCATGAATGACATGGTGAGTGGATAAGAAGAAAGTGAAAAGAAAGCAGTGTTTCACTATTTCATACTCAAGAGGTTGGTGGACAGTTATAAAGACAGAACTGAGAAGTTATAAAGACAGAACAATTTAGGTTGAAAGGGACCCCTGGAGGTAGTCTACTGCAACCTTCTCTCTAAGCAGGGCCAGCTTAGCTCAGGGTTTTGTCTTTCCTGGTTTTGTATATGTCCAAGAATGTGAATCCTACAGCCTCTCTGGACAACCTGTTCCAGTGTTACCAGACAGAAGATTTGAAGCAAATAAAGGAAGTGTTTTATGCATTGTATGACCATTAGATATGTTTAACTCGTTACTTAGGATGCTATGGGATGGGAAGTCTGAATTGCTTCATAAAATGACCAAAAATTCTAGAAGAAAAGCACTTCCAGAGCTATTACGACTGTGAGCGCATCTGGCTTGAGAACTCTGTAAGCAGCAGATAAAGGAAAGGTGGGAACATACTGTGGGCAGAAATCACCACAGTTTACTTGTCCCCTTCTCCTCTGTTCCTCCAAGGCACCTACTGTTGACTGCTGTCACAGGTGAAGTACTGGCTTTGATGGTCCTTTAGTCCACCCACTACATGTTCTTTGGTCTGATCAATGGGTACCTAAGCCTGGCAACACACCAATTAGGGGTAAAATGCATTCAAGCTCTTAATGCTGCCTTCAGTTTCACAGGAGGACAGCTGCCCAGGCAGGTTTGGACCTATTTCCATCAAGCATTAGAAGTTGGTTTCATAACACGTATTTTTCTGTCAAACTTTGTGAATAAAACAGTGCACAAAGATGTCGTGACTAACGCGAAGCTTTTTATTCAGGCAGCAGATGAAGTGGGTTAGTTTTAGAAAGGAGTAGGAGTCAGAAGAACATTCAGCTTAGGCAGACAGACCAACCCTGGTTAAACTGAAGGGAAAAGCAGTGACACTGGATCTTGCATATCTGATTTGAAAGATGGGAAACACAATAGTGGATTTATTGTTCAGGTTATACATTATCCCAGAATAATGTGGTTTTATAGTGGTGACATCTGACCACTTGCTATCAAAAGAGAACTTGAAAGTGCCGCATGATAGGAAAGGTGTTCCTTTCTTGTTGCAGTTATTTTTATTGATGAGCTTTCAGACACCGTGAAAGAGTCCACTGGTACACACTGACAAAATACCATATACAGTCACTCAGAGTAAGATTGTAGGTATGAACAATAAAGCAAATGAATACCCTGCTGCCTCTCTGCACACATAGCTGCTTATTCAGCCCTCAAAAGTAAATAAATAAAATGCACCGATGTTTGGATTCAGAGATAAGATGATCCCATAGTGCAGGGACCTCTCCCATTTTTTGCATTCAATGGGCCGCATCTTGTGAGAGAGGTGGATGTGGGGAACACTTTCTGCAGACTGTCATCTGCAGCGTAACCTCCTCACACTCACATCAAACCCCTCCTTTCCCACTCATGAGCTCTCTGGTTGCAGAAACATTAATTGATTGCTCGGAGGAAAAAAATTACACTGAGAAGGAATGCAATGCTTTATTTATCTGTTAGTTGCTTTTCTTCCTGTAATCTGCTTTCACTTCTGGTGGTTGATTATTAAGAAGAGCGATGGTGCGATCACAGACTCTGGGCAAAGTCTTTCTGCTGTCTTCATCTTCTCGCTTTAATTTGTGCTGTTCCCCAAGCAGAGCTCATCTGCAAAGGGAAACTGCACCAGCCAGCGTGGAGGCCTGGGCTCAGAATGGTGCAGAGCAGGGACTCTGCAGGACAGAAGGGCTCAGCAGGCAGATCCTGGACAAGGGATGACCCCAGGGACCTGTGATGGGCACAGTGCCTGGACCTGCAGCTTCAGAGACTTAGCTTACCCAGGTATGTCATGGCTGGGACCTGGTGGATGGCCTAGTAGACTGTGTTCAGCCAGATGCCATCATAGCCACGAGCTACACTAAATCATGCCTATTTTCAAGCAAAAAGATTCCCCTTTTTCATTTCCCCTCCCCAGGCACTTGTGGGAAGGGAGAAAGTGTGCTGGGCATCCAGTAAGGCTCCATCTCAGATAAGTGACCCTGGAGCCAGTGCCTGGCCTGGTGATGGCAAAGAAAGAGCAGGCCTGCTACCCAAACCGGGACATGGCAGGATTTGGGAGACAGTGAATATGCACTTTAGTTTGCTTTTGCAGCACATATCTTACCTGAGGCTTTTTTTTAGTGACCTCAGTAAGAACAAGCAAAATGGCAAAGCTTTTAGTAAGATCAGTTTCTCTAATGACTCATCAAGTGCTACAAAGTCAAAACAGGTTGCTTGTGCTTGAAAGGTATAAAACAACCATGTCATTTTTATGGTTACTGTACAAAACACTGCATATATGCACGCAAGGGAACATTTTAAAACCTCATATAGTTGTTTTTTTTTGCAGCTAGAGGCTCCTTTCTCTTGGTTTTTATTCATGTGTCATGCTTTGTATTAAACGTTATTGCTTTAGCAATTAAGTTAATTTCCTCACTGCACTCTGCCAGTCAGAGTGTTGCCCTTTTGTGTTCCTAAAAGAAAGGAAGAATTAAGACAAAGTACTGGTGGCCCAAACCATTTTCCTCTGCAGTCCACCAAAGTTCTCCCATTGGTGTTAGCAGGGGCAGCTAGTCCTCTGAGCACTGGGAAATGTGTAATAACTACATCTCACGTCCAAAAGAAACCTACAAGTCCATCAACTTTCTGTTACATAAAATTATTTTCAACAACAACAATACACCTACATTTCCGTTATGTCTTTCATTCCAAATGAAATTTCACCACCATAGTGTTTCAGGAGAATGTGCCTTTCTTTTTTTGTAGTTACACAAGATTTGACAAGAAAAATATCCCTTTCAGTGGTATCTGACAGAAAAATGAAATTCCAAGGAAATAAAATATCTTGTAATGCAATTAGAGATTTTTACAAAAAAACTTCTGAGAAAGATAAATATTCTCATTTCTTCAGAACAAGACAGCCATTTTAGGATTTTAGGATTTTCCAGTAGTTTCTCCATCTCTCCCCCTTTTATTTCCTTTTTTTTTTCTTTCGTTCTTTGAGGGAACAGGAAGCATCCAGAAATATTCAACCTCTTAGAGCATGTAAAAGAATATAAATAATAGCATGTGATATTTCCTTGGGTGGAGAATAATTATTATATATCACATTCCTTTTGCAAGTTAGGGTATGCCTCTGCTACAGCACCTGGGTAGGTCCCAGGGTGGTTAATCCAGGCCAAGCTCCCACTTCCACAGCAGCACCTCTACCTAGACCCCCACAGCTGGCATGGAGCTCGCATGGGCATGCCAGTGTGAGCTGCAGACAGAGGATGCTCTAGACATTTCCATGCTCTTTCTTGAGCTGCCAAAAATGGACTCTGAAGGGAGCTTATCTCATGAATTAAACCAGCAATGCACATAAGAAATAGCTCACATCCTTAGTTTGTCCTCATACAAAGGTATGTTAGAAAATTCCCGTTAGGACTCAGTAAGGAGTAGCGCACACTCTATAGTTGAAATGGTGTTTTCCCTTCTCTTCCTCCACTATCTCCATGCTGGGCAACTGTGCCAACCATTTACCTAGAGGACTTGTTCTTCTTACTATGCTGGTTACAGTAGGAGGATTGCTGTCTTGAGGATGGAGATGAAGTCCAAGTTTTAACCACAGTCTTCCATTGCACCACTGGCTTCAAAAGGGCACTTCCCCTCCCAGTGCTGTGACATGGGCAGGTGGTATAAGGTCAAGTGGAGCTGCATCACTCCCATATGGATCTGTGGAGAAAGACAGATCCTCTGGCTTTTTTTCTATGCTGTTGCTCAGTCACCTGCATGAGCTGTCAGAAAAATGGAGGGAAAGATTTAAATGCAGTGGCTGATGGGAGTGCCTTCCCAGCTTGATGCAGGTATTTCCTGCCTAACAGCTCAAAAATGGTAATTTGTAGAACAGGATGCACATTTCTTTCTGCTTTCTGCTCATTAAAAAGTCAATGATGATGGACATGATCTCCAGGGCAGTTACTCTGTGCCTTGCCATGGGTCTAGCCTGCCTCCAAACGAGAGGTCCTGGTGTTGGTGAGTACCAGGACACATCTCTGGGATCCAGCCATGCATGTTGCAGGGGAGAGAGGAAGAGGTCTGGATGGCTTTTTGGTCCTCCAGTTCCTAGTCCTGTTCACATCCTCACATGGTTGCGGAAGACCTCAACTAAAGCAGACTTTGAGTTACGGGAGAAACGTGCTGATCTGGGTGACATCTCCAGCAGGGAGGAGTTGTACAGGCAGGGTGGTGGAAAGGTGAGATTCTTGCCCAGAGATGGCTGACCTGCACCCCAAACTGTCCCAGGACTGTCCCAGTAACTGCTCAGGCTCTTACAAAGGTGGCTTGCCTGTCCTCCTTCAGGACTTCTGAGCTGCTCTACTTCGAGCTTTTTAAATTTGGGTTTCCCCACAGCCAGACCTTTCTCAAGCTGCTTAGCTTTTTTTCCTAGTACACCCACATAATTACTCCAGCACAAAGAGTGGGCTTGTGAAGCAGCAGCATTTTAAAAAACCACAAACTCTGATCTCAAGGCAATCTTTCCCTCCCACTTCCTCCCCCTTCAAGCAGGGGTGTCAGCCGTGCTGTTTCTTTCAAACTTTCTCTGAGTCATCTCATCAGGCAGCTTGTAAATACTTGAATGCATCCATCAATGTCGCATCAAAGTAAGTAAGTAGCAGCATATACTGTGCAATGGAGGTTCCCTCACTCACATTTGTCTCTTTTTCGCGGTACAGAGAATTTAGAGGTGGCCCTATCTACCTGTATCATCAACATACATACATGTATGTCATCAAAGATGTTGTCCCATCATGAGAACAAGACACAAGATATAAGATGAGCTTCTTACAGTCAAGAAAACTTGCACTCTTCTGAAACTCCTGTTACTGTATGATCCAGAGCGGAATGCCTTCATGCAAGATGCTCCATTATTTTCAAGCCTAAAAACTGAGAATTAGAAACTCTGAGGAGTTGCAGTACCAGCAGCCCTTCAAGAATGTACCAGTCTAACCATTTTAGACCAGCTAGTCAGAGTCTTATGAACGGTGGCTAGAAAAATATTATCCTTTCGTATTACAAGGGTGTAATTTGCTGTGTCATCGTTGCATACCAAAATCTAAAAAGCAGAATGTGATTCAGAGGGTGTATGGATACAGACCGCCTCCTCAGAAGTCGAGTATCTCTGCTGAAGAGCAGTAATGCTCCCAAGTGTGACTGATAAACATGTGAGTTTTGTCTTGAGCAAAATGGTAAAATACGGACCCTGCACCCAAGCTTTCCTCAGCATAGGGCAAAATTCACCAGTTTGTCTGCTGTTTGACTGATCTATGGTAATGAAATCATTACAGTGAGAAGAAAGGAATATTCCTGCAAAATTTCTGAGTTAAATGGTCAATTCAGGTGGATGAGTGTACTCTCAAATATACATGTGTGCAAATATGCTCTCCCACCCCAGATAGGTAGGTTATGTGTGAAAATTACATTGAGAGCCAGGAACTTGAGCTTAGTGCTACCTTATAGAGTAGTCTGGGAGAAACCAGTGTGTTCTACACACTGAGTGTGTAGAAAGTTGTTCTGCAAAATGTGAGAGAAGATCCCCTGAAAACTCTTCCGCCCCTCTGCCACAGTCCACAGTGAGAACCTGGCAAAAGTGGTGCTGTAAGGGTCATCTCATTGTTTTGCTTTTAAAACATAAAACATTGGGTTCTCCCTCTGGATTCAGTGGTCTGAGAGAGCAACATCCTGATCAAGGTGAGTACAAATGGTAGTGCTGATCTGTAAGCAATTTCTTCCCTACCATGATAAGGGGACACTTCAAGCATTGCTCTTCCCTCTTTTTCTCAAGGAATGCAAGTTGAGAATCAGGATAATCACGAAGCAAAAATGCTTTCCATCTCACTCCTTTATTTACTTTTTTTTCATGATTTCCTTCCACTCCCAGGTGAAGGAATGTAGGCTGTTTGAAGAGCTGATCTGCTGGGGTGGGGCACTGACTTAATTTGAAGCATTGCTGAATATTTAGTCATGTTCCGTAGGAGTATTAGAATCATAAAATTCTTGGATTCCTAACAAACTGTGCACGTGTACACAATCTCCAGAAAGGGAACAAGTGTTT